>NC_084538.1:9926125-10226125 GCF_024500275.1 Phycodurus eques | reverse complement strand
AGCAGGGGCTTGTGGTGGAATGTGTTGTTGTTGCTCATGTGTGGGAGAGGAAACGGGCCAGGTCTGGTGAGGTACACAAAGCATCCGCCATATTCACAACAATGACATCATCACAAGTCCAGCACTTGCTTTGCGACGGTAGCATTTATTGTCAGTTCTCAGAAAATACATTCTTGTTTTTCATGAAATATAAACTTAACTCTTGTTTGACTTGATGAGAGTACTAAAGGACGATTTGCTTTGTCGACAAGCTGAAAGTCAAGGTTGTACGTCAATGATCAATAATAATCAACAGTGACAATCAATAGTCACTATTAATAGTGTCACAATTAATGTTGGCTACATTCAGGCTGCTAGGAGACAGGACCTGAGTATTAGTTTATGTTACATATACTGTAAATACATACATGCAAACATACATACATACTGTATATGTATACATACATACATACGTATATACACTATAAACATCCAGTGTATATATATATATATATGGGTGATTGAAAAGTAAGTCCCTATTTTAAAATACTATGTTGTAATACCTTTCTCAATTTTTTTGTGTATGTTCCATGATTAAAGGAGTCTCTACTATGTTTACTCACATGCGAGTCTATTCTACCAATCCAACGACTTTGAAGAACATGAAGGGCGAATACGAGAAGTCATGTCTTCCATCCCACAAGAGTTCCTTGTGAATTCTATACCACAAGAGTTCCTTGTGAATTCAGTTAATGAGGTACCCAGGCAGCTTGAAAAGCTGGTGGCTAATGCTGGCGTAAACAGTAAAGGGGAATTTGTGAACAGCAGCAGATAGGCGGTGATTCACTGCAAATACACGTATGAAAAGCACTTCTAGGCTAGAAACAGTATACAGTGGTATCTTGACTTACGAGTGCCCCACCTTACAAGTTTTTTGAGTTACAAGCCATCACCTGGTCGATGTTTCGTATCGTGTTGTAGGACAAAATTAGATTTACGAGCGAGCTTCAGATACGTCGCCGCTTGGGGTAATTCCACGACGGAATTACATGTTAGATTTTGTTGTGCCGGACTACTTCCAGTTGACTTCCGTGTTTTCTTTTGAACGTGTTCTTTTACTCAACTTTTTTTTTTTTTTTTTTTTTTTTTTTTTTTTTGTGACGATACAAGAAATAAATCTGCCTTCTACTAAACTAAGATGGATTGGGGTTGGAACAACTGATACGATATGATATGGATGGCGGCGCTTGTCATGATTCTCGGGTGAGCCACGAAAATGTAAGGTATTATAGATAAAATTGTAACATTACACATTACATATCATATTAGAATGAAAATACACCTTTTTCACAACCCCGATAGGTACCGGTATACATTTATACAATGTGAAATAATTTTTTACAATTTTTCTTATACCTATATACTGTACGTATAATGCGCTCTGTCGACTTTTGATGATTTTCTTAGGGGTAAAACTACACATTATACACGACAACTAACAGTAGTTCATTGTGCGCCGTTCGTAACCTCGAAGCCGCGTATGTCTGGCCCATCGTAAACTGAGGATCGCAGAAGTAAAACCGTTGTCTGTAGTTGTCTGTCAGAGAGCTGTGCAGGAGCTGTTTGTGAAATATTACCCTGTGGTGGTATATTTAACCGTGCTCGGGCAACTCCCCCTTCCCTCCCTCCATATCCTCGATGACTCCTGCACTTCCTGGACCGGGGGGTGTGTGGGGGACACAGGAGGTAGGTGTGCGCTCGGAGGCCCGGCTAGGGCCCGTGTAACCTTTCCTCCAGATTCCCTAACTTAGTTAAAGCGGACTTCCCCACTTTAGATCGCAAACAGCAGTCGGGAGCGGGCTGCCTGTCACACGTTTGCTCTACCACCCCCGCCCCTGCACTGCATGCACTCCTTCACTCCTCGTGTTCTTCTGCAATGCCACCCACTGCCCTCATTGCACCCGACAGTCATGCTTATACTGTATGGGTAGCACACACAGATGGAGACACAGGTCTGCGGTGTTTGGCCGCCCGCACGCATCTACTTCTGCTGCATGCAAAAACTAATTCAAGAATGACGTTATGGGTATAGTGCGGTCAGCAAGGTTATTTTTCTACAGATTTAAACCCTTATGATAATCACATTGGGTGTGCTCCTATCCATCAAACCGGCCATTTTCTATAGCGCTTATCCAGTGGTAGGAAGTCACAAAGTAAGCTACAAATGGTTCCAAGTAGATTTTTTTTCCAAGTATCTGTACTTGAGCATTTATTACTTTCGCTCCCAACATTTGAAAACAGATATGATTACTTTCTACACCTTATTTTGTTAAAATAGGCTTATTACTTTTTTCAACCTCTGCAGATGATGACATGACGCTAATAGGTAGAAGCAAAGTCAACCGCGGTTAATATCTTGATTGATAGAAATCTTGGGGACTTATAAGGCGGAACGTGAACCAGGAAGCATTCATGACAATGATGCAATATCTTCGCAGGAGCAAGATATATATCTTCTACTATTACCAATGTCTTATTGTTATACAATTATTAATACTTTTACATAAGTACAGTGTGTAAGTACTTTTGCTCGTTAGGGTTGCGGGTGAGCTTGAGCCTGTCACAGCTGACTTTGGGCGAGATGCGGTGCACGCCCCTCGCCGGCCAATCGCAGGGCACCGAAGCGTTCACACCCAAATTCACACCTACGGACAATTTAGTCTTCAATAAACCTAACATGCATGTTTTTGGAATGTCAATCAAAACTGTGATGTAGATGTGCTAATCAATAGCCCATTGTACTGCCTCATAGTAAAAATGTAAAAAAAGAAATGTTCATAGATGTTGTATGGATCTCATAAGACTGTATCAAACTGAACCTATGGAATATGGTAATAACAGATAATAATGCTCAATTTTGAGAGGAATTTATTGACTGTCTATTTTTGAGGTTGTCGTGTAGACTGCATTGCATCACACTGAGATGTGGTTTTCGTTTTAATGAGCTAATCGAGAAGGGAAAACTTCAAGGGCAAATTCAATATATATCCATCTGTCCATTTCGTTTGTCCTCATTAGGGTCATGGGTGAGCTGGAGCCTAATCCCAGCTGACTTTGAGCTAGAGGTGAGGTAGACCTGCAAAAAAAAAAAAAAAAAAAAAAAAAAAAAAAAAAAAAAAAAAAAAACCTTCAGACTCACATTTACACCTATGGACAATTTAGAGTCTCAAATGAACCTAACAATGCATGTTTTTGGAACGTGGAAGGAAGACGGAGAAGAAAAAAAATCACGCAAGAACGGGAAGAAAATCCTACAAGAGATTCAAACCCTGAAACTGTGTGCTCCAATGTTTTGCTTTGTTAAATAACCTTCAATAGTTGATATTCCTGGCTGGATTTTTTTTTAGAGTGGGCTTTTGTGACACATGCTCCTTTCATTTGCGCAGCGTCCCTGATGTGTGTATGTAGGTCAGCACCAACTTTGCTTCTTGTGAATGCATTTTTGGGAAAACAAAGTGTCCGTATACCTTCTTTGACATTTAGTTTTAAGAATGTTTTCGTTATCTAGATAAGAAAGGATCTTGTTTTTGGGTTATCAGTTGTTCTGTAGACTGTCGTGTAGGTTTGGGGGGTCTTTGAGTGCATCAAGATTGAGTAGCAACTTTTTTGAAGTGTGGAGGCACATCACTGATATGGCCTCATGAATTGAAGTAACAGGTGAATTTAATGTAAGGGTGGGAATCGTACGGTCTGTGGGCCACATACAACCCCCGAGATCATTTCATCCGGACCGACATGCAGTTCTAAAAACAAATAAAACCTCAGAAGAACTGTAACAAAAGCCCCAAAGACAAATTCTCATAATATATATTAATGATAAAGCGGTACAGTAAATGGATGAATGGATGAATAAACATATTTTCGACCATTGCATCATATTTACTTAAAAATTAAGGGCTTTTAAAAACACAAGTGGCAATATGAGAAGGAATAAATGAATAAGAACAATTTCACTCACGTTTTAAAGCACAGTACTACCATCATTGTTTTGTATCTTAATATATATATATATATATATATATATATATATATATATATATATATATTTTTTTTTTTTTTTTTTTTTTTTTTTTTAATCAGCAGATGCACAAACGCCTTGAAAAAAAATAACACCCGTGCGCTTCATCCGACGCTAATGTCGCATTCAAAGACTATCGAAAAAAGCAGGGTCGACGTTCCCGCGTGCTCGCTGCGTTTCAGTCAACAACTCTGTCATGAACCACGTCGCTTTGCCTAAAATAGACGCGCACCCCCCCCTCCCCAACCCCCCACACACACACAATAGTATTATTGATCATTTGCGCCAAATAGATTTTCAAGTTAGAAAGTCATGGTGTGTTTTTCCAGGCCGTTTGGTTAAGTAACTGACCTCTACACGTTTGGACTTTTAAATCGAGTGACGTGATGTATCTTATACAATAATGTACTCATATCATTGTATTGCGTGTATGAGATATTTAGATAACGTTCTTCGGACAAAATATTAGTACAGTCTATAGACTTTTTACTTTTACTCTCTACATTTGAAAACAGCAAATTTCTACTCCATAATTTGTCAACATAGGCTTGTTAGTTATTTCAACTTCAATGGATGACGACAGGACGCTAAAAAAAAACAATGTTTAGGAGAATTCTTTTTATGTTGTCAGCACATAAATAAATAAATACATTCAGACACCATCACCAGCTTCTGGCATTTTAAAATTTGTCCGTAAAAAGATATAAAAATTAATAAAAGAGTTGAAAAGAAATACATAAATAATAGAAAATTAAAACAAAATGTAATAAAAAAGGGAAAATAATAGAAAATAAAAAGGGAACACATATAGGAAATAAACATAAATGAATGACTAAAAAACGATGTTAAAAATGTCAAATTAATAGAAAAATAATAGAAAGTAGGTCAAAGTAAAAAGGGGTATTTGATCAAATTGACAGTAAAATAATTCATTTTTACTTTACAAGAGTTGAATCAGTACTTTTTCCTTTTCTTTTTATGCAAGTATTTGTACATCTACTTAAGTACACAGTGTGAGTATTTTTTCCTCCTTTTGCTCCAAGTCACCAGACAGCATATTATGTCAATCCGCTTGCATTTCCAATTGGACATCATCCTTTCTAATGTGCAACGGCTGTGGCAATCGCGCGAAGTCTTTGTATTCCCACAGTCCACGAAGGCAGCATAGACTCGATCGACCTTTCGCCTAGTTGAGCGGATGGCAGTTCACCGGGTTTACTGTGACACTGCTGACTCGCGAGGCCACGCCCACCAACGGCCACGCACCCCGTTTCCTCCAACCGCCCGCTGAGCACGCACTGTCCACGTGCACGCCGCCCGCCGATTGGCCGAGGCGCTGCACACACACGATTGCGATTGGGCGAGTGTTGCCACCCGCCCGGTGCGCGTTGTGACTTTTGTTTTTCTTTTTTCTCTCCGCCCCCTGTTTTACTCACACAGCTGAGAGAAAAGAGGGAGCCAGACCGAGAGTGGTGAAAAAAGAAAAAGAAAAAAGAAGTTACCTCAGCCCTGCCTCAGAACAAGCAGCGGCACCGGGAAGCGCCGTCTCTTTGTTCACTTAACTGGGCTTTGACCAGCACAAAAAGTGACATTTTTTTGACTCATGCCATCCCGGAAGTATATCGAAATGGACCCTCGTGGAGTAAGACACATTTTTTTTTTTTTTACCTTGTTATTTTAGGCTCTGTGACGTCTTGAATTTTGTCCTGTAACTTGTTTATGAGCGTTTAACTGTCATGGCCTGCTTTACCGTCAACGTTACGCAACCTGTGGTCATTTTGGATGAATGTCAGCATCCTTTTAGCGCACAAAAGGCACCTTACGTCACATTTTTGGGGTCTTTTTAAATTTGTAGCAATGTCAGTTTAAAATATAACTTGTTTTGTCATGGACCTGTGTCTCCATGTAACGTGCAAAGAGGGCTTGTTTACTGTAAGAAAGCAAAGGTATGGCCAAGCTTCCTGAGGCAAACCTGCTTTATGGGGATTTCACATGGCTCATCTGGGAAGCACGTCACTCTTTGGTCTACATTTGGTCATGGGAGGCGTCCTGACTCTAAATGTGGGACAGTGCATGCTGGGCCAGGGTGCAGTCAGCAGCCTTCCCCCCTCTTGGCTTCATTTGCAAGTTGAGAAGAAGGAAACGATGACCGTCTGACCTATTGTCAGTGCGGTTATTTTCGTCATCAGCGCCATGATTCGACCTGAGTTAGAGTATCATCGTTTACGCCGCTCTTCCTTTCAGAACATGTCCGCCGACCAGTGCGGGTCCTACGCGAAACGGAGGAGGCGCAACGCCGCCGAGCAGCCCGTCCCCGGCGGCAACAGCAGATGCTCTCCCGGTCTGGAGTACACGGACCTGGAGGCCGCCGAGGCGCTGGTGTGCATGAGCTCATGGGGCCACTTTGTCAGCAGCAACAGGCCCAACCCCTGCAAGCCGCGACCCCTGACCCCAGCCTCTGACTCCTGCGACTCCATCCTGCCCACCGAGCTCCCGGAGGCCCCAAAAGACTTTGTGTCCCTATCCTCCCTGGTAAGATTCCAACCACTAACCGCACGGTCCCAAACTCTTAGACCCATGATTGGTTGAAATGGTCAAATTTTTTTCTGGCCAAATAGCCTTTCAATTCATGTTTGATATAGGACACTGAACCCCCGCATATTCTATCTGGTGGCATCTTAGTGTCAAGGTAACAATTTGAAGTGAGTTGAGGAGCTTCATTTAGACAAAAGTAGTCATTTGCTGCCACCGTGTGGCATCTACACCAATGTTAAAACCTTTTGGTGGGGGTCAGTTACTCGCAGGTTTTCGCTATTCGCGGCAGGGCTCGGAATATATGTATATGTTAATGTTATAACAGTATATGATATATTTTGGTCTGGCGACCAGTCCGGGGTATAGGCTAACCCGCCTCTTGCCCCAAGTTAGCTGTGATAGGGTTCAGTTACCCGCAACTCAAAGGAGGACAAGCGACACAGAAAATGGATGGATATGAGTAATTTGGGGCAGAGCCTGATTTATGGTGGGTGGAGCCTGGACGAGGTGAAGACCTTTACAAAACTGTTTCCCAAGCAACCGTGAGAGATCATCAGATGTGCTGTGGGAAATGATACAATTTCAATTAATTGGACTAAAAAAATATATATATTCACTTCTTTGGTCATCGATCTATGCTAGTGACTTATAATGTCAGGCAGAACAATTAAATGACCTTTCACTAGATGGCATCAGGTATATAAATAAATAAAATACATACATAAATAAATGAATGGGAACTAAACTCAAAATGTTTTTGATAAGAATATGTTGTAGGTGCCCCCACTAGTCTAAACCCAGTATTCTGATTAATATTGCATTTGTGGAATAAGAATTAAATGGATTAATCCATCAGTTTTCATCCATCCCTGTGGGCTGCCATGTTTGGCAATATCACCATCTCACGTCGACCGAAATTAACATCATAACGTTTCTCACGCTTGCGTTGTGAACGTCACGTGACCAAACCCGGAAAGCAGGTAGCAGACTTCCCCTTGTATGCTGTTATAACTAGCACCACTATAAGTTGATTACATGATAGATTGAACAAAACTTTAGCAAGTTTGGGTTCAAGTTGGGAAACACTTGGGTCTCAAGCAGTTACCCACTAAACAGGGCTTAGTGAACAAAAATGTCACAAAGTGGATACCTGCCTGTCACTATAGGTCCCTGGCATAGATAGATAGTTAGATAGATAGATAGATGAACAACGTTACATTTATTTGTAATAGTTCAGTAATTTTCAAACCATTTAAGTGAAATTTTCTACAGGACACTTGATGATCTCTCATTCATGGCGCACTGTTGGAAATCACTGCTTTAGACAGATCCTAAATTAATCTGCACCCATCGGGGAGAATTTGTAAAATTAGAGACGACCACCCAAGACTTGTTTGGACGTTCCGTCTGATTGTTATCTTTCCGTTTCCTCACAGTGTATGACTCCGCCTCACAGCCCCAGTTTTGCTGAGAACTCATCCTCCAACAGTGGCGCATCCTCTCAATGCGTTGCCTCCTCCGTCGCCAAGAGCCCACCCTCGCTCGCCCCTCCCTGCAGGTCCATGGCGACGAGCGTAATCCGCCACACGGCAGACAGCTCCCCCTGCCAATACCACATTCCGGTGGCCCCCAATTTAGAGAAGGCGACCTCCTGCCAGCAGCCGCAGCAGCAGAGCTTCACGCCTCCATCGCCTTGTCTTTCTCTTCCTGTCACACCCTCACCAACCGAGGCTAGTCCTCCCAAGCCTTCTTTGGACAATGTCTCGACACCCATTCCTGTTAACAGTCAACCACAAAACAGCCCCCCTGCTCAGGCGAACCTGACCCCGCCTCCAGTCACCAGCCCTCAAATCATCTGCCAGATGTTCCCCTTTAGGGGCCAATCAGGTATAATATCAGCCTTAATCCCCAGCGCAGTCCAGACGTCCTCCGCAGGGGCCCGGGCTGTCTCCACGCCCATTCTCCCCCAGCCTGCCGCCGCAAGCCCCGCCACAGTGCAGCAGTCCCTCATCATGGGCTCGGCGGTGCCTCACGGCACAGTGATGCTGGTCCTCCCACCGTCCTCGGTCCCCCAGACGCCCCACGGCCCTCAGACTGTCATGACGCTGGGCAACACCAAACTGCTTCCGCTGGCTCCGGCCCCGGTGTACGTGCCGACTGGGCCCGGCGGCTGCGGCGCAGCCACAAAGATGGACTTTTCCCGCCGGAGAAACTACGTGTGCAACTTTCCTGGCTGCAGGAAGACGTACTTCAAGAGCTCGCACCTCAAGGCTCATCTTCGCACGCACACGGGTGAGCATTTTTTTGGCCCGCTGTTAATAACGCACAAGAATGCGGAATTCAGTGGGGCCACCACAGCATCCTATTTGTTAGAATTCCTCAAAGGAGGAGAGTGATCTCATCATTCTACACCAGTGTTTCCCAACCTTTATTGAGTCAAGGCAGATATTTGACATCACAAAAATCTCACGCCATACCACCTAACAAAAGTGTCACAAAGGCTATAGAAAAAGCGCAAAAGCTCTGAATAGGTGAGTTTTTTTCAGCAAATAGCTGAGTATAGGTTCCACAGAACACACAGTGAAAATGTAAATCTGTGAAGATCAAATAGTGGGGGTTCACTGTCTAACATGAATGCGCTTATTTCAGTCTACCCACAAACCTTCTTTCATTTAGTGAATAAGAATGTAATTGTTCTGCCAAATGCATTTCACCCAAAAATTAAGTACAACTGAACTGTGGTGCCCATACCACACTTTTAGAATCACTGATCTAGTGGAAGAGCATTCACTTGTTCTGCCTATCACTATAGTATACATGCGATACACATGGTGGTTGGAAATCACGATTCTATACATGGATGTCATATGACTGTTTCGTAACTAGCTTATCTTCTTTTATCTGTTTTTTTTTAGGTGAGAAGCCGTTCAGCTGTAGCTGGGACGGCTGCGACAAAAGGTTCGCCCGCTCCGACGAGCTCTCCCGCCACCGGCGGACACACACCGGCGAGAAGAAGTTTGTGTGCTCCGTGTGCGACCGACGATTCATGCGCAGCGATCACCTCACGAAACACGCCCGCCGCCACATGACCACCAAGAAAATTCCCACCTGGCAGGCCGATGTTAGGAACCTGAACAAGATGGCTGCGGGCAAGAACCCTCCTTCCAAACCCAGCCTCGCCACAATCAGCATGCTAGTACCCGCCGGCTCTCAGTAGGCAAGGAACACTTAACTAATACAGGGAGCGGCCTGGCACATACGGCCGTCTTGACTCACGGGCATAAAAGAAAAACAAAAGAAAAAACATGCACTGGACCTTTACATCTCTACTGCTCATTTGTACATTTACACAAAATGATTCTTTTTGTTTAATGGATGCACTCTTTGCCAAAGCCTTTGTACGACTTCGAATTTCGTATTCTTCACCCTTTCCGCAACAATTTTTATTTGTTGTGACATGTATATGTGAATGTATTGTGTCCTATTTGAGGAACGTGCTGAGATTATATATATATATATATATATATATATATATATATATATATATATATATATATATATATATATATATATATGTATGTGTGTGTGTGTGTGTATAAAACAATGTAATTATTCATATGTAATCACCATTACTATGATTATACCTTGATGATTACTGCATACCTTTATGTCTAACTTTCATATTATTTAATACATATTTGTAATTAAAAAGATGACTCATTTACTGTTCATTCAGTGTTCTTTGTGGGTTGTCTTCTACTTGAAATCATGACTTTTCCAATGTCTAATCCAGGAAAAACAAGGTGCGGGTTCTCAGTTGAGTCAGCAATCCTCCATAAAAGACCTGCCTTCCCACATCCTGCGTTTGACACCACTGGCCTTTTTTGGTCTGAAGCTCGCACGCGCATCCTCCTCAATGTGCTGACGAGCAAGTGGGACAGCCTCCCTACTGGCTCTGTGATTGGTTTATCGGTGCTATAAAAGCTTAGTTTTGTAAGACCACGCAGAGACGTCATGTCTTGTTTATTCTCCAGGTTGCCAGACTGCTCAATGAGTCAGGGCAGACTAAAAATGTTGAGTGAGCTCTCCTTTTTTTTCCACTCACCATTAGATCCCAGTCACTTTTGGTCACATGGGGCCAAGGAGAAGATATTTGTTGATAAAACTTCACCTTGACATATGATGATTGAAAACAGCTTATGAGGCATTATGGACACTTGTTTTTCAACTGTTTTAAGTGTGATTGACCTTGTTTTTCAACTGTTTTAAGTGTGATTGACAAAGGAGGCCAACACCGCAAGTAGTGGTTAGCACACCCGCCTCACAGGTCTGAGTGGGTTTTCCCAAGGTACTCTGGCTTCCTCCCACATTCTAAAATCAAGTATGTTAGGTCAACTTTAGACTCTAAATTGTTCATATGTGTGAATGTGAGCGTGAGTGGTTGTTTTCTATATGTGCTGTGCGATTGGGTGGGGACCAGTCTGTGGTGTATCCTGCCTCTCAACCAAAGTCCTAATAAGGACAAGTGCTATTAAAAAAAAAAAATCATGCATGACTAGAAAAAAAACTAAATTAAAACCTGCTATATTTATTATCATGCTCCATCGATTCATTTTCGATACCGCTTATCCTCGCCGGGATTATATACCTAATTATACCATAGTTTCTATCATGATATATTATTTTATGTAATTCAAATATAATTTATATAAGGCAACTTGAATCCAGTGTGCCCATTGATGCCTCCTCCATTTTTCTTCCTGGTAGTGGTCTCACCTAGCAACAACGCCCTCCTTCCAATCAGGTAGAGAGAAAATACGAACTGTTGGGGGCGCGACCAATCAGATCGCTTCCCTACACACCCGCCTCTTCACCTTACTGACCGATTTACTCGCGGCTTGGTTGGTCCCCAGGAGCACGGTACACAGCGACATCTTGTGGCGAAATTGAAACATCATCCTTATTTATTGTCGAGTATAAAAATGTGAAACAACACACTTCTAAATTGAACGTTGTAAATTATGTGACTTAAAACGTCCAATTAATGTAATTTACAGCAAATAGTTTTACGTGTGAATGAGAAAAATACTTAACGTGTCACGTCACACACAGCCGGAAATGTATGTCTTTAAAATATTATTCGTGCTACTTTGGGGAGGTAATAAATGAACATATGAGCACATATGTAGCATTTTTTATAAATATAAAAAAAAATTACTGCTCTTCTATTAATTTAATTTTCATTGTTTCTTCCTCGTATCAACGCTGTTTTTGTTGCTATGGTTACAGTAGTCCAGTAGTGACTACTTTAGCCAAGATAATCGAGTTTTAAAGAAACTATAGCCCTTTTGTGTTAGTTTCTGCTTCGTACGTAACGGCAAACACATGGAAATCCGACCGAAGACATATTGGGTGCGTTAAAGTCGGAAATATCTACGGTAAATTTCATTTTAAGCTAACTTTTAGCATTCGTCGTCATGTGCGTATTCTCTTTAGATCAATTAATATTTAACCAAAGCCTATAACATCACCATATTCGTGTCTATAATGGAGATGAGAATTTTTTTTTATTAAAAAAAAAACTAGAATTATTGCTATAATCGTTTTTGTGGGAACGAGGGGGATAATACTACCCAACTAATGCGAAACAGATATTTCTGTGTTCTCGTTGCAGGTGATTTGAGAGTGAAACGTATACTGTTGGGCTAATATCATCTTTAAATTTACCCCCCTTGGTTCCCTGTGATTGCTGTGTTTCATTATGGACATGGGAGAAAAGCTAAAGGAGCTCAACATGACAGGGGATGAAATGAAGAGATTGACAAAGGCGTTTAAAGATGAGAAATTCAGGGCGATGCTCAATGATTACGCCCGCGAGATAGCAGATCCAGAGAATAGGAGGCTCTACGAGGAGGAGATTGCTATTCTGGAGCAGCAGAGGGGAAACAACATTGAGTTCATCCACCCCAAGCCTTTCAGGGCCCTGAGGACCAGTGTGAACCACAAGCAGAAGTGCTACATCAACATCTGCGCCAATGACAAAGTTGGGAAGCCTGAGTGTAAGTGGGGGGTGTCCGAGGATGGTCGCAGAGGGCAGTGCTGGTCATTGCCTCACAATCTGCATCCAGGGAGGCAAGACACCGATCCAAAAGGGAACAAAATCATGATCTATGATGTTATTTTCCACCCTGACACCCTCCACATAGCAAACAAAAAGGCAGAATTCATGGAAATGGTGAGCAGCACGGCCATTCAGGGAATCCAGGATGCCTTTAAGGTGACGCTGGACAAAAACAACGTGAGGGAGATGAACACAAAGTACAAGGGCATGCCTCAGCCTTGTGTCATCCGTAAACCCATCCCTGGATATACAGCCAAGCCTCCTGAAGATCACCCACTCGCCTTCCCTTACCCAGATGAAAAAAAAAAAAAAATCAGCCCTGATCCCAGACCCAAGAGCTTCAAAATCAAGAACGAAAAAACCAAAATACCCACTGAGCCAAGCTATACTGTGAAATACCGATCATTCATTGACCTGCAGGACTTCAGATGCTCCAGAGACTCCGGAAAGAGCCCCAGGCCCAAAGAGATTGTCGTCACTATCGACGTACCGCTGCTGAAGTCAGTAGCAGATGCCAGCCTGGAAGTGAAGGAGAAAACTCTGCTGCTGGAGTCCGAGACACCCGCCTACAGGCTGGAGATGCTTCTGTCCTACCCAGTGGACGAGCAGAGAGGAGACGCCAAGTTCAGCAAGCAGAGGGGCCAACTGACAGTCACGCTACCCGTCCTTCCCTCCAATGAGGCGATGGAGCTCTGTTGGAGTAATGACGGGATGGAAGGTGGCACAGAGGAGCAGGAGATGGAAGCTGAAAAAAGTCAAGTGCTGGAAGAGGAGGTGATAAAAGGCCGGGATGGCGTTGAAGGTGAGCAGCCTGTGATGGGTGATCAGAAAGAAGATATTGGTGAGGAGAAGCAGTTGAACGAGAAGGGAACATATGAAGAACTAGAGGAGGAACAAGGAGTTGAGGAAAAGAGAAGAGAGGACATACAGGAAAATGGAGAACAGAATGTACTTTACATTAAAGAAAGTCTGGTCAACCTCAATGAAAATAAAAGCAAGAATCCAATGAGAAAAGAAGATGCACTACAGAGAATTGATTTAAATCAAGAAAACCCAGCAAGTCTTCATCTGCTCCAGATCACGCCTGTTCTCACCACTGAACCTTCTAGTGTTGTAGAAGATGCACATGTGAACTCGTATTCAGACTCAAGCCACCAAGTGAAGGACGCCGATACGCAAGAAGCAGCAAAGGCAGGAGAGAAGATGAAAAAAGATCAGGGTGAGGAACTTGAGATAGGTGATCAGGAAAAAATAGACATTAGTGAGGAAGAGCAGCTGACAGAGAAGGTAACATGCGAAGAACTTGTTGAGGAGGAACAAATCATTGAAGAAAAGAGGAGGGAGGTGGAGGAGGACATACAGGAAGCTGGAGAACATGATGTACTTCACATTCAAGAAAGTCAGGTCAAATTCAATGAAAATGAAAATATAGATCCTGTGAGGGAAAAGGAGCAGTTGACAGGGAAAAGAACATGCAAAGAACATGTGGCGGAAGAACAAGGAGTTGGAGAAAAGAGAGGGGAGGAGGATGACACACAGGAAACTGGAGAACGGGATGCACTGTGCATTCAAGAAAATAAAAGAAAGGATCAAGTGAGGGAAGAAGATGCACCACAGAGAATGGACTCCGATAAAGAAAACCCAGCATGTGTTGATCTGCTGCAAATTTCACCTGCGCGGGAAAATGCACATGTGGATGCATATTTAGACTCAAGCGCCCAAGTGAAGAACGTTCGTATGAAAGAAGCTGCGGAGACAGAAGAGAAGGATGTTAAGGTGAGTCTGACAATCATGCACCATTCATTCTTCCCATTTTTAAACGACAATCCAAAAAAAAAAAAAAAGGTAAAAGTGACTGATTATTTTAATACTTAATACAATAGTAAATGGGCTTCAGGTAACAGGACTGAATTCGGTTTTAAAGGTCCCATATTTTGGCTACTGAGAGTAGTTGTAATTACCTTTGTTATGAAAATTGATGACACCATGTCTCCACAACAGCACAACCAAAGTGGAACACAATCCATTCCGGGATACTGTTGGACTTCCAAGTTGTTGTGATTTAAAAACAAACAATATATAGATAGGACATTCATTTGTTCTCGTGTCAATGAAAGTGTCAAACTGACGCCATTGTATAACCTTTATTATCTGCAGTAGCATTTTATCATTCTTACTGTCATACAAGCATAAAGAGAAGTTAACTCTCGAGTTATGAAACTAAAATAAAAGTAAAATTATTCACCCTTTGAAGACCCCAGACAGATATATGGTAAGGGAACAGGAAGATGTCTACAATGCCATCCTTGTGGCATTTTTTTTTTTTACTTGGATTACCTGTAATAAATGCTATTGTAGGTCTGTAAAAAAAATACACACAGCTGTGGAGGCAATCCTTAACATGCTCAATGAGACAAAATTTTTATTTTATTTTGTTTAATAAGATTTACTGACATCTTGCAAGACTGTCCCAGTTTTGTTTGTCTTTTGAGGCATATTTGAATTGCAAATACAAATTTGACCACTTTTTCGGGGATTGGAGAGGTTTCACTGTACTAGATTGTAAAATATTTTAATTAATCAGGATTTATTTGTGGTCACTGACTGTGCAATGCAGTAGTCCCCTTACCTGACTTGGTGATGGTGTGACTGAACGTGAGTGAATGGTTGTCTGTCTTTAGACAGTATGTGGCCTGCGATTGACTGGTGACGAGTTCAGGGTATAGTATGCCTTTCACTCAAGTCAGCTGAGGTAGGCTACAACGCACCCGCAATCCTCAAAAGGATAAACGCTATAGAAAATGGATGGGTTTATTTGTGAAAGAATTATTCGTAATGATCTGTCCAGCTATTTTTCGATACCCTCGTTAGGGTCAGGGGTGAGCTGGAGCCCGTTTCAGCTGACTTTGAGCAAGAGTCTTCAATGAACCTAACAGGCATATTTTTGGAACGTGGAGGAAGCTTGAGTACCTGCAGAAAACCCACACAAACACGGGGTAAACACACAAACTCCACACAGGAGGGCCTGAACAGATTTGGACCCAGAACCTCTCATTGTGCTGCCTTATTAATAATTAGAAAAATGCATTTGTACAAATAAGTCCGCCTCTAACGAAAGCCTTACCTTTAATCTTCACCTTAAGAGAAAATACAGTAATTTGTTTGAATGTTTTTGTTTCTATTAGATGGAAATAGATACATTACAGGAGGATGAACTATCTGGTGAAGCTCCCCATACAGAAACAAGCTTGAAAAACATCAACGCAACAAGTGAGACACAAGAGGAAGCTTTTTACACAGAAGGAGATGACAAAGTGAGCCACATACCTGAGGAACGCACCCCTCTCTCAACTAAGGATGATGTGAGGATGGAGGAAGAGGAGCAGGACCTGCCAGAAAAGCGGAACATGCAAAAACCGGAACCAGACAAGAAGCCGCCGCCCGTTTTACTCAGGGAAATCGACGAAGATGGAAATGTGACCGTGTTCAGCGATCACGCCACATCAGCGGGATTCCTCTTCCAGAACTCCCTCATGTACGAACTTGACTGAGACTGTAGAGTTGTTTGTTTAATGAATACCTGTCTGACTGTCAATTCAACACAGAGTTGTACAGTTTTCCACTGTTGTATCGCAGTTCGTCATTCGCACTCCGGCTATATCGCAGATTTTTTAATAGTACTTATGAACATTCACCGTACAAACATTTTGGGCATGCAAACACTTCTGTGTTAGTTAGTAAACTTTTTTTTTTTTTTTAATATTTCTGCAAGTTTCAATTAAGAGTTGCGCACCCTCGGTGTCGTGCCGCGCCGCATTGTGCCGCCACATGCCAGTCAGTAGACAGGTCTACTGGAAGAGGTGAAGGTTCGTTAAAGAGCAAGAGGCAGAGAAGGTCCCAACCTATCCTTCATTAATATAGAATATGTTTTTGAGTATTGTTGTATGCTCTGTTTGTATGTATTGCTGCTCCATGTGTGTTAAAGTAGCAGTTGTTCAAAGGTATATGGTTGGATTGAATATTTTGGTGTTTTACTATAAAATGTTTCTCTTTTGTCTTACAGTGGATACAAAGTCTACACATCTCTGTTCAAATGCCAGGTTTCTGTGATTGAAAAAAAATTAGACCAAGATAAATAATTGCAAAACTTTTCCCACCTCCCATAGAAACGGGCTTCTGCCAAATAAATATAAGAAATATATATATAATTATTTATTGTTATAAATGTAACAAATATTTGAAGCATGCACACTTTGCACGTAAAAAAATATTTTTGTTGTTGTCCCTGTATCACAGATTATATCACCCAGATTATATCACCTGTCTGTAACGTATCCCCCACGATAAACGGGCTCACTCTAAAGGCTGAAATGACAGCTCAGATTGTGGAGGTGTGCCTAATGTGGCAAATAATTTTGAGGTCCCACAATAAACTTCCTAAACCAAATGGATACTTTTATTTACGTTTTTAACACATAAAAATAGTGGGTCGCAAGCACGATTAAAATCTCCCTTTAGTCTGCTCCTTGAGGCAATGAGGTCATGGCACATTAATTGCGTTATTCAATCATCCTGCTCAAATAGGTCAGTAGGGGGATGCAGGAGGAACATTTTTAAATCAGGAGCAGTAGTTATGCGCGCCTCTTTGTGCCATTTATTAAACGTGGGATGTGTACTTCTAGAAGTAAAAAGCTCAATACTGCCACTACAACAGTGTCCACCCATCTTAAAAATTGAGTTCTGAGAGCATCACAAACTACTTAAGAGTCACATCCACACTGTCCTCATCTGATTCCCCTCCGAAGGGAATTGTCCAAGAACTCGGAGTAGCAAGAAAGGGAGCAAAAGTGCTGCTGCACTGGAGCGTCTGTGCCTCCCATGTCATCCACGAGAACCACCGTGTGAGATACTTGGTGCAGGTTCATGCTCACGGCCGTCTTGATGTAGAAGTTGATGCAGAAGCGCCCGCAGTCACAAGTCTTGGCCAATTCCAGGTCTCGACACAAGTGCGCGGGGATGAGGTGAGGTCCGTATGGGATTCTGGTGAAAGAAAATCAAAGTTCATTAGGAAAAGAGGTAGGATATGGGAGAGATGGCAAAAGACATACACACGAGAGATCGATATCGTAAAAGTGAAAATATTGGGGTCAACATTTTGAATATTACAAACTCCAACACTTAACTTTGTTTGAATGCCTTTAAGCATATGTTTATTAAAAAGCTTTTTAGATTTGCAACATGTAAAAGTCGCCCCCTCCCTCCCATCTTAGACAATAGACGTCTGTTTCAAAATTCTAACAAAAAGTGCAGGGAGCTTCCAGGCTTAGCAGCATGTCTTATAAAGTTAAATGAAACTTAAATCAATAGCTCCCTACAATTTTCTACAGTAAATAAAAGTGTTCCAAAATTTCAATGTAACTGAAATGTTAATCATCCACTTTTTTTTAACATCAAACAAAAAAACAAGTGCAGGGAGTTCCAAAAGTGAGCAGCATCTCTTATAAAATTAACAATAAATTTAAATGAAAAACAAAAGTTTTAAATTGCTCACTTATCGGTCGGTATATACAGTAATGTTTTACAACAACACTCAACTACATTTATAGTTTCATATAAAGACATACAATACAGGAATACATTTGTTGCTATTATATTTCTGGAGATGATCGGGAAAAAGATTAAAATTGATTAAAAGATTAAAATTGGAAATCAGATTTTTGGGGGGGGGGGGGGGGGGGGGGGAAGAGATTTTATTTTAAAGCCATATCATCCAGCTCTAAAATTAGGACACAATTTAGGATTCAAACACAATCATTCAAACCTGAGGTTTGCTACGGCCCTGGAAGCCAGCTCTTGAAGAGAAACCGGGAATGTGAGCTGCATGGTGTGGTCCAGAGTGTTGGGCTGGACGAACGGGTTTCCGAACAAGTCCAGGTTCTCGAGTCTCAGCTTGCGGAAGTCGCCAGGCAACACGGCCAGCTGATTGTGCGCCGCTGACAGGAACCGCAACTTGGCGAGACGTCCCACGTGGAACGGCAGAGAGACGAGCTTATTGTCGTCCAGCTTGAGGTTCACCAGCTCCCGGAGCTGGCAGAATTGAGCTGGAAGCGACTGCAGTCGGTTCTGGCTGAGGTCCAGGAGCTGGAGGGTCCGCTGAAGCGTGGACAGACAGAGGGCCTCGCTAAAGGCTTCCAGGTGGTTGCTGTGGAGGACCAGCTCGGACAGACAGGCCAGATCGCCGATGGTGGCGGGGAGCTTCTTGATGTGGTTGTTGCTGAGGTCCAGTTTGCGAAGCGCTGCACAATAAAAATATATATATATTAGAAAATACTAATAAATGAACTCAGCTCAGAACAGCAAATAAAGTACTGAAACACTGAATGGTAGGACATGTGCTTTGAAAGGGTTCGCGAAGGTCAACTTAAGCGCACCTGTCGAGGTTATAATTGCATTTTAGGTTCATCCTGAAATTTCAACCCAAAGTCCAATATCCTGAGCTTTTTGTGAATCATGTATAATTTGAGGTAAGTATTCAATGTTTATTATTGTTGTAGTTTGCGGTGTCGGACTGCTAAGCCTCAAATGAGAGATGTTTCTAATATAGTGGTGCGTTAATATTCGAGTTTTAATTCCTTCCGTGACCATGCTTGTATCTAAAAACCACTTGTATCTCAAATCATCCTTCCCCCTTAAAATGAATGGAATTGCAATTAATCTGTTCCAACCAAACAAAAAATACCAACATTTTTTGCAGTAAATATAAAGTAATAACATAAATGGAATGTAAAGAATTAAACAGTTTGTGCATCATGATTTCATGCTTCAATGCCATTGACATTTAGCATTTTTTTGGTGTGCGCGCCTTGGCCACCAGGGGGCAGGACAATAGACATTCATAATGATTTCATAAGCTGCACTTAGTTGTTTTTCGCAAAGGATATTTGCCTGTGAGTATTGTTATAGTGTGTCTACATGTGTTGCTGCACCTTTTATCTTCAAATATCCTTGCTTAAAGGGTTATTACTGCAAAAATCAGCCCAGCAACAGCTCATATCTACCTACCTACCTACCTACCTACCCATCGATCCATAAATATATTTTCTTTTAAGAAATGAGAAGCAAATTATTAGGAACAGCTCTCCTTATGATGCTGTACAGTTAGTTCCACAAGACAACTATAACAAACGTATTATTAAAGTAACACTGCTCTGACAGTCTCAAGCAAAAACAACATTATTATCTTTGTAAAGGTATAATTTAGACCGTGCAGGTTTAAACAGTGAAGTGCCTATAACTGAACTGGGTGCCGGTCAACCCTTGACCACACCGATACTGTCAATGCAAAGTCATCTTTGACCATCAAGCACCTTTGAGTGACAGCATGCGCGTGTCGACGCGCGACAGTTTGCAGTAGGAGACCTGCAGCTGCTCCAGGGAGTAAGGGAAGCTGGACGTGAGCGGGTAGTCCTTCTTGGAGACGATGGTCAGCTTCTTCTTGGGCTGCTCCACGTCCCTGGCGCGAACGGGCGTGAGGGTGGAGAGCGGGAGGCTGCTGGCGTCACTCCCTCTGTCCGCCAGGCGAGCGGCTGAGAGGAAGTTCTTCAAACTGTTTGCGTCGGCCTGAGCAGGAAGTGACATAATCAGTTTGTTGGTACAGAGGATCGGTTGACATCGGCAGACGTGCTCTACAGTGGCTGTGGTTATTCAAAGCACTGGTTGGTTAAATAAACCAGTGGTCTCTCCAATAACACCACAAAAAGGTGCCAGTTAATACAGCGATTAATTTGCTAAGCTGAAACAGAAGTGCCCACCCAAAACAATGTGACCTTCTATGAAGACATTTTAATTTGTGAACAATTGCATGTCTTCTTTAAAGTTACGTTTTTTTTTTACATTTTTAGTTAACTTATTTTCACAACGGCGGCACGGTAAACGAGTGGTTAGAGCGTCAGCCTCACAGTTCTGAGGACCCGGGTTCAATCCCCGGCCCCGCCTGTGTGGAGTTTGCATGTTCTCCCCGTGTCTGCGTGGGTTTTCTCCGGGCACTCCGGTTTCCTCCCACATCCCAAAAACATGCATTAATTGGAGACTCTAAATTACCCGTAGGTGTGACTGTGAGTGCGACTGGTTGTTTGTTTGTATGTGCCCTGCGATTGGCTGGCAACCAGTTCAGGGAGAAGCGGCTCAGAAAATGAATGGATGGATATTTTCACAACTGTATGACAATTACAAATATTAAAAAGTGAAATGCGTGAGGCGCATCAGCAAAGCAATTGAGTGCATTTCGTCATTAAAGTTAAGAATTGTATTCTCTGTTTTGGTAACAGTGGTTAACTTTTTCTCACACTTATCACAGCACTATTGTCACGTTTAATATTTATATTATTGTCTACTAAATCTTAGCGTCAGCGCATGTGCGTTGTTCTATGGGTTCCATTAGTCATATGGGATGTGTATCACTTGAAATGTACATGGAAATAATCATGTGATAATCATAATGTGAAATAATAATGATACAGCCATTAAATTAGAATTGGGTACTTGGATCTGCAGTGTGAATCCAGTCTAGGTCATCGTTGGAGGTGTGTGATATGGTGTTGATGTTGGTTCATTGCAAGCCCTAATACTGCATGTTGACCCATCTAAACCCACTGTCGGACATTTGGAAAGCGAACGTCATTGTCAGTAGTGTTAAAAATGTAGGTGAAAGGTCAGCGCTGCCTCACAGCATTCAGGCTCAGCAACCGCTGGAAACAATGAGGCTGCCTTCGTGTCTGTCCATGGCCGTCAAAACAAACACGCGTTTTGTCTGGGCAACAAACGGGCAAGCGCATGCTTGCAACAGTGAATAAAATGACAAATGCCAACCGGTGGCTTTTGACAAATCATTGAAGCCTCTACCTTGCTCAGACAGATGTCGACAGCAGGTTCTTTTAATCTCACCGTGGCCTTGCCCTCCTCCACGAACCACGTGAAGAACTTCTCGATGTTGTCTTTGAGCTGCAAGACAAGACTGACTCAAGTTCAACAAGTGGAAAAAGCCATTTCACAACATGACAGGATATAATCATACGTCACACTCTCCTCAAGTTTAGACAGGAACGCAGCGCCTTTATTTTCACCCCCATTTGAGGAAATTTCGCAGTGTCACAATATTTAAAAAAATCAAATAAAATAAATACTTGAAGGCACCATCTGAGATAAGTACAGGGTGTCTTGCCAAAATAAATTCGATGAATAGGATTGTTATTGTGGTTAGTTTTAATGATGCATAATTCACATTCCCAATAAACTGAAATGAGCGGGTTTTAAACTATTTGAACAAATATCTCTTCTCAAGGACAGAACTGTTTGAATCTGTTACATCCACTTCGTACTCTACAGATAGTTTGAGGTCACACACCTCTCTGGACACACCCGCGGCTGCCATTTTGGTGGTCGACACATTGTCTTGTTCCAGTGTTTATTGAGCGTTTGAATAGATACATTTTATAGCCATCGTCAAAAAAATTGTGAATTACCGTGCAGTGTCCAGCTGCAACAATACAGCTGGGATGGATGAATGGATGAAGTCTCATTTCACTGTTTACCGCCGCCAATTTTGAACCAGGGAGAGAACACTTAACATTTGTCAAGGAAAAGACAGAGATTGCTTTTTTCACGAATTGGCGTTGTTGACCTCACTCCGATTAGATACCCACTTCATACATCTGTGTTTGTTCTGAATACTTCCGTTGAAGGTAAGCTTTAACGCTTTGCAACATTAGAAAATATGGTAGATAGTTCAGTACTATTGAGTAACACAGATTTATAAAATATATATCTTATGTTGGATATCGGTCGATTGTTGCCAAACATACATACACGCGTCAGAAATGTAGGCTTCTGCTGACTCCCACCATGCTTACCACAAGCTAACCTTGAGGCTTATTTTAGGAAAGGTCACTGCAGTTTTAGCTAATGCAAGCCAAGCAATCAACTCTTCCAGGTCATCAAGCTAATCATTCTCTGTTTTATTTCCGCTTGTCTTCGCACACGCGGTAAGTGATGTTTGAATTGGGATCGGAGTTGTTTATGACAGCCACTTTGCCATCATGCTGTGTCTTTGGCACTGCCTCCAAAGTTTCTCTATAATGTACTGTCAATTATTTAGCCCTCATCTTATCACGAGTAAGGAAGTTGGAAATAAATATAGCATAGCTGATATGAATTGATTAGGGTTATCCATAAAAAAAGAACTCACAAATGCAAACTAGTCTTTGTTTTGAATTAAGCCTGGCTAACGGATATTTGAATAACGCTGAGTTATGTGACCAAACAAACAGTGATCCCATGATCGGAAATGTGCACCGCGAAACAAAGATGTGCTGTGGGAAATGATACAATTTCACTTAATTTGTCTGGATATTATTTATTTACCACAAATAATGTATCATTGTTCACTACTGTATCTATGCCAGCTACATATAGTGACAGGCAAAACAATGAAATGGTCTTCCACTAGAGGGAAGACTACATAATTACCCTCTGTACCCAAACAAAAAAATAAATACAGTAAATAAAGCAAGTGAGTAACAAAAGAGCCTCATCCTACCTTATACTTGGAGCCTGTTCTGTCCTTGGCCGTGCAGATCATCAAATAGACGCTACAGCGTTGACTGGTCTTGTCCAAGTGCTTCCCGATGCACAGCACCGCCCTCGACCCCTTGCCGCGACTTTTCATGCCGAAGGTGGGGAGCATACGGTTCACCACCTCCACATCGCACTGGAGCTTCATCCTGATCCGCGACTCCGGGCTAGACAGTGTCGTGAGGGCCACACAGCCCACGCCGAGGCCGGCCTAGCCAGCGCCGAGCCGGCGAGCTAACGAGGGACGGGACGATGCACACCACCGGTGGGAAACTTGGCTGAAAACAACCCGCCGCAGCAACTCACGTCCCGAATGTTGCGCTTCAGCGAAAAACGGACAAAAAGTCGCATTTCCACAACCGTCCAACACACGGCATTCTTCGGACTTATGGGTGGAAGTGTAGAAAACCTTCTTCGTGTGGTTAGTAATAGTCGGTTATGAGTAGTTTAATGTGGGTGACAGCACTGCGGGTTGATTAGCTCCTCGTTTAGCGTGAAACCGCGCGTGGGAAGTGACGTTCGTAGTGCACTTTCACAATAAACCTATGCGATTTCAACACAAGCTCTTTCAAAATAACGCTGCGGGAGGGAAGTGAAGCCGGAAATGGGAGTTTTTGAAAAATATATTTTAAAAAAAAATATTTTTTTTTTTTACTCGCGAGCGCTAACTTTATAGATACGAACAAATGTATGGAGATGTATGGGTGACTCAACTCACTTCACACAACAAGGAGGAGTTTACAGATATTCTTCTTCTTCTTAAAAAAAAAAAGAGGCTTCCAGCTGTTTATTGGCACTCTTAGTTGAAGGTTACTGTCAAACTAAATATAAAACACGAACACTCAGTTGTCAACTTCTGGAAAGTAACTTTATCATACCCTATATTACCTTATTTATTTATTTATTTATATATTTTTACATTATTTTCAGTGATTACTACTTTACTCCCAGCATCACACCGCTGATTGTTGGTATGTTCTCACCGTGCTTGCGTGGGTTTTCTCTGGTTGTTCCAGCTTCCTCCCACATTCCAAAAACATGCATGTTAGGTTATTTGAAGACGCGAAATCAGTGGTGTCAAACATACGGCCCACGGGTAAAAAAAAGCCTGCTTAGGGGTACAATCCGGCCCGCAGAATGAATTTGAAAGTGAAAAAAGACAAGACATTGTGGTGTTGAGGACTAAAGATAATTTTTAGAGTTATTATGCATCTGTAAAAAAAATAGAGTGGTAATAATTCCTAGGCCATCATAAATTGATTCAGTTTTGAAGTGAAATACTATATTTTTAAGTTTCAAATACATGACTACTTATGACTTAAAGTTTTGTGCCTTGAAATGCAATCACTGTGATCCGTTATTATGCACACATTTTAGATGAAAAAGTGAAGCAAAAAAAGAAAATTTGAGGTTGTTTTGTAAAATGATAAAAAAAAAAAATTAAAATAGAAAAAATATTTTCCTAATGTATTTTATTTGTTTTGCATTCAAACAAAGGGAAAAGGTTATTGTTATTTATTATTATATCAAGTATGGTTAGATTTTGGCGGCACGGTGGACGACTGGTTAGAGCGTCTGCCTCACAGTTCTGAGGCCCCGCCTGTGTGGAGTTTGCATGTTCTCCCCGTGCCTGCGTGGGTTTTCTTTGGGCACTCCGGTTTCCTCCCACATCCCAAAAACATGCATGCTAGGTTAATTGACAACTCTAAATTGTCCGTAGGTGTGAATGTGAGTGCGAATGGTTGTTTGTTTGTATGTGCCCTGCAATTGGCTGGCAACCAGTTCAGGGTGTACCCCGCCTCCTGCCCGATGATAGCTGGGATAGGCTCCAGCATGCCCGCGACCCTAGTGAGGAGAAGCGGCTCAGAAAATGGATGGTAAGATTTTAGTGGTCCTGACATCAAAATAGGCTTTACGTGGCTCCTGAACTGCAATGAGTTTGACCCCCATGGCTCTAAATTGTCCATAAATGTGAATGGTTGTTTGTCTTTATTTGCCCTACAATTTGGCTAGTGACCAGTCTCGGGTGTACCTTACCAAAAAGTCAGCTGGAATAAATTCCAGTTCATCCGAGCCTCTCATGGACTATATTACTCCATATATATTTAGGGGTGATGGCTATTTACTTTAGAAAAAGTCCAGTATATTAATCCTCTTCAAGATTTTTGTCATAGACTCTGCGTGTGTGTGTGTGTATGTTTGTCGCCATGGTTTCTTGACATTTTAATGAACTAGTTTCAGACAAAAACAGACATTGATAAGTAACAGGAAAATTGACACATTTTTATTAAAATAGCAGCTTCCTTTATTGTTTACAACTCATCATTCACTTAATGTTCCCCTCCCAGGATGTCTCTAATCTCTCTTCAATAGTGCAAGTATTTGAAAGGGGAAAAAAAAAACAGCCCCCTTTTTCCTTATGAAAGCAAGACCTTTGCAAACATCATGCAACTCGTTGTTTTCTTGTTTAACGCAAATGAATAGCCCAGTTAGTCCCCACACATACATAGATTTAGGTCACATACAGCATGACATCTGGTTAAAAATGTTGTCACAGACAAATAAATAAATGAAGGTGATTAGGTGGTGCAGTTTTTCAGTGCTGGGTAGATTATTGTACAAAAGTCTTTGTCCACTATTGGCTTGGTTGTTTCATTTGACGTAGGACAAGGGTAAATAGCCGGACAGATGAAATGAGTTCATTAAAAAATGCAACATTTATCATCATAAAACTTACATGGCATAGTACATGAGCAAATGTTGATAACTGTATCTGGCATCTGTTTAAGTCAAAATGACTTTAATTAAATGGTCAACATTTCATCATCGTTCTCCATGAACCAGAAAGTAGTCTACTATTGGTACATCGCAGTAAATTAGAACATTGTTCTCAAATGTTGTCACTGTTGGTACCAACATTTTTTTTATGACCCACTTTTACAGAAGTTAGGAGCATTAAAGAACATTTATTGTTAAAAAAAATAGCTTTTGAAAACATGAATATCATATTAATAAACATAGCTACTCATGCTTAAATATTTAAAGTGCCTTTCAGAGCACCTTATTAAGAAACAGCGGATGACCATAACTACATATACAAACATTTATATTTGGCACTGATCTCTTCTTTTAGGAAAGGGAAACATCAATAGTTTGTCTTCTTTTTAGGAAATGAAGGCTGCAGACCAAAGCAACTGTAACAGTTTTATCAGTCTGAATTATTATGCCATAAAAGTTTTACTACCTGTCCACAACCCAACAAAAAGGGCTTTCGCAACCTTCTTTTGGGTCCCGACCCACCAGCTGAGAATCAGTGAATTAGAATATCGTGGAAGTTTAAATTATTTCAGTGGTTCAGCTCAAAAACTGAAACATATACAGTACAGTGTGAGTGAAATAATTGTTTTTTTTATTTTGATGATTAAAGCTTACTGTTAATAAAAACCTCACATTCACCCTCATGAGAAATTGTAATTTTACAGACGAAAAACAATCCAAATAATTTCAATTTACGTAGAAGAATCAGGAATCAGGAATTGGCCTTGTGAAAAATGGTCTTGTTTGTTTGATAAAGCTGTACAAGATATCAGTTTCATTTTTCAAACTAAACTAATGAAACAAATTAACTTTCACACTGTATTCAATTTTATTGAGATGCACCTGTATTCTTGTTCAGGCTTGGTGGAGGTCTTGATTCTACATTGTAGTTAATCATGGTCACTATAACAGTGCTAAAACAGCAACTCTAATGGTGGCCTGCATGGACTATTAGATGTATTGTGTAATGTATGAATATGTATTTAAACCAGAGGTGGGCAAACGTTTGTGCTCAAGGGCCACATTTGACTTTTAAATCAAACAGAAGGCCTAGGTCATTCCTACATGAGGTTAAGATAAGTGTTATGTGTATGTAAAATAGTTCATTTTAAATCATTTAAAAATATATAGCTACAGTACAGTGTACATTATCCAATTATTTAATTATATATATAAATAATAATAAAAAGGAATAAATACATTTAAATTATCCGACTTTAGGTAAAAAAAAACAGTAAATTAATGTAAATATGAGAAGACTCTTGAATATGTAAATGCTCAGTGGGGGAATTAAAGAATGGAGCTGGTTGTATGTGGCCCCTGGGCCATACTTCTTCGCCCACCCATGATCTAAACACTAAATATTCATATCCACGTTTGACTTGTTTATGTCCAGTGACCAAACCCTGAAGTTTTTGGTAAGAAAATACTTTTATATTTCCAATCTACAGTGGTATTTGGGTCATTCCAGAATTGGAGGAAATTTCTGTCCTCTTCATGAAGTTGAAAATAATGCATGCACAAAATCCAGAAACATGAACTGTTGTGTCAATTCTAATTATTCCGGAACAAAATGTAAATGTAGCTGTAGTAAAAGTGATTCCTAAATATTATTTAAAATACCAAATACACCCCTTAAAGTGGCCCTTTTTCTCTTGTCCCTCCCACTTGCTGACCAGCTCACATAAAACATAACGGATAAAAAAGTTTGAAATCCGATTTTTTTGGTATGATTTTGTTGATATGTCTTCCTTAATAGTAGAAATTATGTTCTAAAGTTGTGTCTCTTAACATACACACAAGCCTGTAACTAAAATATTTTTGGCCATCTATAGGGGAAGAGAAAAAAAGTGAACTACATGACTCATCAGAAATGAGATTATCAAGTCAATTGCTCTGACCATGGGGAGACGTAAAGTAAGTCCTCTCTTCTAATTGATTTTTTTTTCAATGTTCTCAGTTGTAATGTAGTATTTCACTCAAACCAATGGAACCATTGTACTCATTTGATCAATTATCATTAAAGTTTGCTCTTGACCAGTTAGCATAGCAGCTAACACAGCTAGCATGTACTTTTGAGCAAAAACTAACATTAGCATTGATTTTCAACCCTGTTACTTGCAACCCTGTTCGCTGCAGTTAGAGTAATACTAAACTAAAATTTGTAACGCATATACATTTTACTTGATTTAGTTGTATAGGATTTATTCAAGAATATTTTTGCGTGTTAGTTTCAGGTGCCTGAGTAACATGTAACAGGGTTGCACCAGACAGCCCATGACAAATAAAATTCCTCATAAAAAGTGTACCATTGATGGTTCAACTGGATGAATCAAAGTAAATGGTCAATTTAAACAAATGCTGCCTAAATTGTCCTCCAATTTTGGAATGACCCATTTATTGAAAGCACATTTTTCTCTATTTCCGTATTCATATAAATCAAGCCTCGACATCACAGGGCTGTCTCCACACACGATGAGCCCCTTCGTATGTAGCAATGCTGCTGCCCCCCTCTGCCATCCTCGCTCCCGCATCCGTCAGGTCCGTGCACTATCAGCACAGGAAAGAACCTGGCGTCGCTGTAATTGGGCGGACTGTTGCTGAGGGTCAGCTGGCTGGAGTCCGAACGCCCTCCCTGCTCGTCCATGCAGCAGGGATCGGTCACGTTGCTGCTGCGGCTCCTCCACAGAGCCACCGTGCGACGTGACCCGTACATGCGGCACAGGGAGAAGCGGGAAGTGGCCGAGGATAGACGGGATCGGAAGCGCGCTCCTTGGAAGGAGAAGAGAGAAGAGCAGCTGGAACTGGTGACGGTCCTCCTCCTCATCCTCCTGCGCCCACCTTCCCGCCCCGACTGACACTGAAGGGCCCCGTAGCTCTGAGTGGTGGGGCTGCTGTCCAGGAGGTGGCAGTTTGAGGATGCGGTGCATTCGATGTCGTGCAAGGAGTTGGAGTCGCCCGTGCTCATGTTGATCAGCATGGCTTCGGAGTAGCTGGGAATCACCTGGCGGTTACAGCGGATGTGCCACTCCAACTCTGTGCTGTCCAGCGTGTCAACTCTGGGAATAGCACAACTAACAGTCCGATCTTCATCCAGAGGGGAGTCGCTAGTACAAGTGTAGTCTACCCCAAACAGCTTCTCAATGCGATAGTGCACATATGCAGTGCGGTACTCTATGAGCACCCTCAGGGGCCAGGAGAGCATGAAGAGAGCAGCCAGCCAGAAGGCCACCTGGGAGGTGTACCAGGGCATTTTATCCGGGTGCACGTAGGCGATCAGGTTATCCCTGAAGTCCACATTTTTCAGCTGCATCCCCTCCCTGGCCTCCATGTAATCATCCAAACCTTCGATTTCCGAGAAGAACCTGGCCCGCTGGTTGAGGTAATCGTTCTCTGGGCCGGCCTCGGTGAAACTGAAACATTTGGTGAACTGCAGGCGAGTTGCCGGATGTTCCTCCAACCCTCTGAGGTCACGTGACACGTCCTTCATCCCGCAGCGGCTGTAGTCGAGCTCGCCCTCGGCCACGTGCGTGTTGACCCTCTCGTTGTACACCTGTGTGGTGGTGTAGGCGTCCCCGTTGCGGTAGCGGGTGACTTGGCGCGTCCGCCGCACAAAGTGGTAGCTGATGGCCTTCCACCATACGCAGGGCTGAGCCTGCCGCATGCACGCCACGCGTTCGTACACGCTGTCCACTTCCGCTTTGCACTGGAGCTCGCTGCGGGCCCGGCAATGCCAGCACTCAACCATATACAACACGTAGAGCATGAGGAGGAAAGCCAAGGGGATGTATATGTAGCCGTCCGAGCAAGGGCTGTCGTGGTAGATCATGGAGTAACCTCCGGAATGTGGCCCCCTCTGCGGGGATGAGCCGAAGGAGGCCGTGAAGGTGGAGGTGAGGGCCGAGTTGAAGCTGATCTTGGTGACGCGGCTCAGTTGGCACCAGCTGACTGCGCCCAGGCAGCTGTACATGAGCAGGGAGAGCAGCAGGCAGCGCCAGTGAGATTCACGGCACAGGCAGGCACCCAAAGACTGCTTGACTGGACGCTGCTGCGGGTAGAAGTATAGAAGCACGGTGAGGAATGGGCCACTTAGAACAATGAGCCTCTTAAAACATGGCAGTGATATCATGACTTGTAGCCCGAATGCTAATGAATGAGCATGCAGTGTAAATTGTGAAGCTTTCCCACAGCTAAGCAGACAGTAAATCAAAGGGAAGAAAGCTCAGGGGATTTCAGTTAAAGCACGTAGCATCCCTGTGAGGCCTTCAATGCAGCCTAAGGACAAACTAGCTTCTTCAGATGTTTTCATCTCTGAACTTATTAACGTAAGAGTGGTACCTGAACTCACGAGTTTAATTCATTCCGTGACCAAGCTTGTAACTTTATGTGCTTGTATATCAAATCATATTTACCTCTTTAATTGATTTGAAATGCAATTAAACTGTTACAGCCACCAAAAAAAAACCACACTTTTTTTTGTTTCATGTTTTTTTAAAGCACTTTATTGTATAAAAACAAAATAGAAAAGTATGTATGGAAAGAAACTGGTTTTATAAAGTGTAATTACTAGAATTTAGGTGTATTTTAGCGTCTCTTGACTTCCCTTCGCTTCTTAGGTGAGAATTTGTAAGTGCACAGATGGGATATAACCCATCAATGCGATATTGATGTCAATGCAATACACCGATGGGTAACATATGTATATTTGAGTTAAAGTGCATTATTGTTGGCCTTTAAGGGGCGCGGCCGAGTTAGTGACATCAGGAGCTGAAGTCGGGTTGGCCCAAAGCGGCCGTTTAGTCTGCATGTGAGCATCTAGGCGTGTGTTTTGCCCAAGTGCAGCTCCTTGCAAGTGTTTTCATTTTGCATTTGTACTTGACTGTTTGTTCCATTCAATAAACATCCATCCATTTTCAACACCGCTTATCCTGGTTAGGGTCGCGGGACGCTGGAGCCTATCCCAGCTAACTTCGGGTGAAAGGCGAAAGGCACACCCCGAACTGGTCGCCAGTCAGTCGCAGGGCACATATAGACACAGACAACCATTCGCACTCACATTCACACCGTCATTGAGTGGGAACTGAACCCACGCTGCCCGCACCAAAGTCAGGCGAGTGTACCGCTACACCATCAGTGACAATTCAATAAACAGCTGGAAGTTAATAGACTGTGGTTCTCCTTTTTTTTTTCTTCACTCTTAGCTGAAGCGCACGCTCAACCTAATTTTAGCCCGCAACACAAAACAAAAAATCGAGCATGCGATGGCTCGTAACTCAAAGCTGGGGCACTTGTAAGTCAAGGTGACATTGTATTTAAATTAGTGGTTCCCAACAAACTGTTGTTTCCTCATTTCAGTTAACATCGATTTCCTGAACTTACTGAAAGTTTTCCACATATTGTACTGTGCAAACCACCTTTCAATAATACTATTATTACATATAACAAGAATGTCAATAGTGCCTGTGCACTACTACTACAAGTGTGTCTACTCCTACATCGGTTTGTTAGTGTGCAGGCTTCTTCCTTTTAACCGAAGGGTGACAGGATGTGTCATCTGGGGTGTGGATGGTTCCATTGATGCCACACTGACTAAAAAGATAAAAACAATTTCCTGTATCTGGATCTCTTTTCAGATTGTCACCAAAACTGGATATGTTCTTCCTTGGTCTTTGCACCACAGCTCTACAAAATGTTATCCATCTCTTTATCCACCTCACAAGCAAGGGAAGAACATGCATGCAGAGAAGGCTGGAGCTGAGATTGAACTATGTGGCAGACATGCAAACCACTATTTCACCGTGCTAAAGATTTTTATTTTTATTTTTTTCCATATCTGTCTTACTACATACAGTATTCACTATTTTACTATCAAAATGACTGCTGTTTTGCACAGTACTGTGCATTCATCACTAAATGCTACACACCATATCATACGGAGTATTTATTTACCTTGAGTCAGAGAAGAAGAAAGAAAAACTGATCACATTTGCAATACCAACCAGAAGTCAAATTGTTGCAATCAGCAAGGACAATTTCCTAAAGCTAAAACACTAATACATTCACCCCGAATGCATTCCAATCAATTAAATCTGGTATCTTCTAGCTGGAACATTTGGAGGTCCACAAATTACAAAAGACAATGTTCCCATATTGTTAGTCACTTGTTATTCCTCTTCAGGAGATCCTGTTTTGTCATCTTGTGTTTAATGGAGTGAAAGGATTCGTTGCTGACAACAAGCCATCCATTACCGCACAGACTCGGGCGAAGAGATGTCATTGCGCTGCTTCAACCGCACTTGATTTATGGGGGGAAGGGGGAGAAGTATAATTTTACTCTGATACATTTCCCCTAACCATCTGCGTTACTGCAAAGTAAAATCACAAGAAATTGCTTATTTGTTGATCAAATGCCTGAACTGCGAAGCACAAAGCAGAAAAATATTCCTGCCTGTCCAAAGCGAGGCACTCAATTTACCCGCATGGGGTACTGACTAGATGAAAGCACCAGTTGCTGACTCTGCTGCCCATTTCCAGCAACATATAACGACCAAAACGACTGCAATGGTGAACTAAGAAAAATATCAAATCAAATGAAAATAAATCAAAGAAAGCTCAAGTTCCCCAAAACCTAAGATAATACTTTTACTTCCAGTGCTTAAAGTAAGCTACTGCAAATATATGCAAATTACTTTTGATACTCAAGTATGGCAAAACCGAGACATGTCAAGACTTTTACTCATGCAATATTCAATAAGTTGACTTTTACTTCTACCAAAGTTATTTTATTTTAAAATACTAGTACTTTTCGACAAATATTGCTTTCAAGGACTTCATACAAGACTGATCACAAGGCACATACTGTGAAATCCAGTCCCACACTCGCGTGTACATCATCACTGGGTGGAAACTGAAGCACCTCAGAAACAGTAGTTCAAACATGATTTTTGTTGTTGTTGGTGCTGTGCCTAAATCGCTTGCGTGTCTTGTATACATTTAGAGATGGACTGTGAATCATCTTCCAAGACACATTTGTTCATTTTATCAGAATGCTGCACATAAAGACGTTTAACAATGAATGTTAAGTATCTTGTCATGGCTGACTGATTACAATAATTGGAATATGAATACGATTTACTGTCAGTTTGTGTGCATTACATGGGGAATTTGCCTTGGGAACAGTACAAAAAGTTAAACAAAGAAAGAAAAGTGTAATGATTAAACACTTCGAGGCAATAATCACGGTCAGAGAATAATGCGTATACAAACACAATTACTAATGGGCAATAAACAATAACTATATGTACCGGTACATACAATGTCCAATGTACAGATTACTTATAATGACATAGGTTGAATTGTGCAAAAATTGTTCCAACTACACAGAATTTCAACTTAAACTCTGTTGAATTCAACTCTCTTCACGACACAATGAAGTATTTCAATGAAGTATTTCATTGTGTGATTTATTTTCTTAAATTATACAAGACTGGCGATGGCGAAGATGTTGACAGGAAGATTTGTTTTGCAGTGACTCACACAAGAAAGAAAAGATGCTCAAAGATGATTTGAGGATTTGTTTATGATCACAGGCTACTCGTCTTTTAGATGAGAATACACACCGAAGTTCCAACATTCTGCCTTTTGGAGATGTAGCAATGCTCTGTGATGTGCTGTTTCTAGTGGCTGCAGACGTTTTTGTTTAAATGAGAGAACCAAACTATTATAAACAGCTGTCGGTGGGTGCAGTTGCACACCGCTGCAAACTACAACCACTAAAGGTAGTGTCAATGAGAACTGAACATTAATATCATTGCAAATGCAAAATTTGCGATAGGGCTCTTGGCTTTGGCTCTCGTGAGACGGTGCAGGTGAAGGCGTGAGTGCGTGCCATACCTCATCCACATCGCTCGCGGCTGGAAAGTCCGCCTCCTGCTCCTCTTCCTCAGCATCATTGAGAGCGTTGGCCTCGGTGTCTTCCGCAGAGTCCAGGTCGGAGGAGAGCATCCTGGACTTCTTGCATTTCAGGCGGCAAGAGCACGATCACTCACTTTTGTCGTCTTGTCCTCTCAAGCGTGCGTGTGTAGTAGTAGTATCCGCCTCCGCTCGCTTCCCCTTCGGAACAACTCTGCTGCTGCTGCTGGTGGTGGTCGTGGTGCCGGCGGGCTGCAGATGCACTGTGTGGCGGGGATCCCGCGGTGGTCCCGACGGAAAGGGGCGGGGTGGAGGGATTTCACCGCAACAGAGACAGCAAAGGTTGACCATCGTGCAGTCAACGGTGCCAAACCGACATCCTCAATCACACGGTTCCAACTGATGCAAAAAGGGAAGAAGTCGTGACGAAAATATGTCGGGTTACTTGATGTTAACACAAGGCGAACCTGCAAATCTTTTGGCAGCTCAGTAAACCAACGATGTCCCATATGGCCGCATTTATTATTATTTTTCACTAAAAAGCCCCTTCCGTTTTCCGAAGATGCCTTTATTTTGAAAGCGGGTTTCTTTGCATCACATCAAATCACTTCCGGGTTTTGCCAAGTCCGTCGTCGCCCAGCTAAAGGTTAGCTCACAGCGTTATGTCACATTTAAAACATCTCCGTTTTTTTGTTTGTAATGTAACGAGTTAGTTTTGATAAATATAACGAAATCGTTTTGTTTGAAGAGGTGAAAAAAACTGTTCTGTTCACTTTGTAGGATTCTGATATAAACTTCGTTATACGTAATAACAAAACTGCACTATCTAGCAAGGTTGTTGTTCGATTGATGTTTTAATTACTTTGTAGTCGTGGCTTGTTCAGTCCATACTATAATTTTACACGACAAAACTCACAGGATAACAGAAGCCCCCGAAACACTGGTTAACCTTTTTACAGAGGCATAGCTGTCATGTTTGTGCCGGCTATGAGTTTAATCAAAGTGTCAGATTGGTGAAGTAAGGTTGTCCAAATGGATAAATCCGCTTTAATTGGAAAAAATATCTAATGAGTTTAATTAGCATGTTAGGTTGATGAAATAAGGTTGTCCAAAGGGAGAAATCGGCTCATTCACTGCCAGCCTACCCAGTTAACATAGAAAATTGACTTCTAAAGCCGTCAATGGCAGTGAATGTGATTTAATTGTATATATCAAAGCGTCTATAGATCTGTACCTGAGTGCTACAGAAAATGGATGTAAGGTTGTAGTTTCAGCCAGCGCGGTTACTAGTGCCTATCATGTCTGCCTCACAGTTCTGAGGTTTGGGGATTTGAATCTCTGCTGCAGCCTTCCTGTGTGGCGTTTGCATGTTTTCCTTGTGCTTTAATGGGTTTTCTCCAGGTACTCTGGCTTCTTCCCACATTCCAGATGAATAACTGCTTGTCTATATGTGCTCTGTGATTAACTGGCAACCATACCAGGGTGTACCCAGAATCCTTGCCCAACGTCAGCTGGGATTGGTTCCAGCTCAACTGTGACCTTAAGAGGACAAGGAAATGGATGGATGAAAAGTATGCATCTGTCTTCTTGTTTCTGTGGCTCAGTTGGTAAAGCTGGTCGTCCAGTGATGGTTTAAAATCCGCCTCCGACCGTCCAAATCTCCTTGGGCAAGACACTTAATCCTGAATTGCTCCCAGTGGACCTGCATACACCCATAGGTGTATGCATGTGTGTGTGAATGTGAGCCTCTGTCAGGTGCTTTGGGCACCATGGTAAAGTGCTATATAAGTTCATTCTATTCATCATTTTTACCATTTTCTACTTTATTTTTTAAAATGGAGACTCAAGACAGACCTTTTTACTCAAGCGTTTAACTAATTATGACTACTACTATTCTGACTACCTTATACCCACTACTTGTGTTTTATCCTTACTTTTAGGTTGCTCCAATTTGATTGTACATCCCTTTTTAACTGATCTATTGGTATCCTTTGTTTCCATTACACATTTTTTAAAATATTGTTATTGATGGTCTTATCCTAGTTATCTTATTCAAGTCGTTTATCTTTTTTAAATTAAACCTCACTATAAATTGTAGTAAAAAATACTTGTTTTAATGTCATACGTGTCTGTTTCATCTTACTCTTATCTTACTGTATTGTCTTTGATTACCTGTTTTGTGAAGCACTTTCTGTTGTTTTTATAATGCATGAAAGGTGCTATCTGAATAAAGGATTGGCTGATGATTCCTTCCTCCAGAGGGATGCTGCAACGTCCCAAGCCAGGTGGCTCTGAGGAGGATCTCCTGAGAGAACAGGAGGAGTTCATCAAGTCTGGAGCTCTCTCCGCTGCCAGTGTGCTCCGCCGCCCCGACAAGAGACGAGGCGAGGTGGGAGGAGGCCCTGAGGAGGATCGGAATGGTTGCGATCCAGAAAGTCATAAGGATGTGGTCGCCGTAGAAGGTTATACCATTAAACTTGTAAACCACACAGTCAACAACAACAAATGTGGATTCATATAAACAACTGAACTGTAATTGTCACTGTCGAATAGCAACAGTATTGCTCAGATTCTTTTTCTTGGTCACGTCACACAAATGTAGCCACTTGTCAGTCTTAATTACCGGAGACAAATTCCTTGTGTGTTTTTTGGACATACTTGGCAAATAAAGATGATTCTGATTCTGATTAATGTCCCCAAAATTAGGCGTTAGGAAATTATTGTAAAGAACAGAATTCAAATAATTTTAAGAGATGTTTATTTATACATTTTAATTTTGCAATTGTTCTATATTAAATACAAAATGCACGTTGGAAAGAACAATCAGTGCAGAGTTTCCACTTCAAATAAAACCACTACAAAATAAAACACTTCTGTAAAAATGGTGGCTGTGTATTTGTTTCAACTAGAGTTGGGGGGGAGGTGTTTGTTTGAAGTGAGGCCTTAATTTGTGCACACGTTTTCAGAATAATATTAAACAATATTACCGATTTACTGTATTACAATATCAGGCTTTCTTGTGTGGGCTTGCTCCGGTAGGCCGGAGCAAGCCCACTCTCAAAAACATCAAAATTAGCTTAATTGAAAACTTAAATTATCCTTAGGTGTGGGTGTGAATGGTTCTTTGTCTATACATGCTGGCAACTAGTCCAGGCTGTACCCCCAGCTCTTGTCTGAAGTCAGCTGGGATAGGATCCATCTCACCTGCGACACCAATGAGGACAAGCGCTATAGAAAATGTATGGCTGGATGGATATTTCAATATATGTCAAGTGAAACTGCGGTGTAAAACTAAATTGACTCCACCCCTTAATTCATCTGTGGAGCTGTTAAAGTACCTTGGTAGGTGCTCCTATTTCGGTTAACAACAGAGTTCAAATGGTCTCAGTACTTAACTCTTTAATGTCCATGGGTGAATGATGGCCTCTGTGATCTGAGACAATTACAGTTACTTAGGGAGAATAATGTAGCGTGTGATTGAGGGGAGGCATTCAATAAAGTTGACAACACACCCAGGACACTGTGTCTAATGGCTACTAATTGAGGAAATGTAACGATTATAAGAGATTTTATTCACACACATTCATTCCACAATTAAATCACTGCTCTGTATTAAATGGAAAATATACTATGCTTTTTTCCCCCAGATCTTCCGGACCAGCTTCCATCCCTGACACCAGTGCCTCCTAAGAAGTCCCGCTTCAAAAACAGCCGCGTCACCTTCGAGGACGAGGATGCGGGGGACAGGCTGGACAGACATGACACTCACATCAGCGCAGTTCTCTCCAAGATTGTTGTATGTTCCCTTAAATCATAATTTCCCCTAAAATCTGGCTTTATTACTAGAATTAGGAATGATTAAATATTTCTTGTGAGATCCAGTTAGGAGAAAGCACACAGAAAATTGTTGAGTTGAGTTGTTTTTCTTTTTGTGTGGTTTCATTAATGACTCTGTGTGACTATTGTTTTTGTTTCTTTGAAGGAACGAGACACCAGCTCCATTCCAATATCACTACCGGAATTTACATGCATGGCGTTCCCCAAAGCATTGCATCGCTCAGCAAACAGCACTCAGGTAAAGCTACGCGAAAATAATCGACTTAACCCTTTATTGCTCAGTGACTGTTTTTCTTAATGTCTTTATGTCTCAAAAGTGTTCTCTGTCTGTTGTCGTACTAGAGCGGCTCCAACTACCGGAGAAAAATTCCTTGTGTTTTTTGGACATACTTGGGAAAATAAAGATGATTCGGATTTGTGCCACTGATGTACTCCTTGAAAGTACTCTCCCCCCCCCCCCCCCCCCAAAAAAAAGAAAGCTATCAAATAGAATTTCTGCAAGTTAGTAAAACATAAGCACAGTCACCTACTGGTTTGCACATCTGCGATTAGCTTGACCAGTCTAGGGTGTACCCTGCCTCTTGCCCAAAGTCAGCTGTGCTATCGAAAATAGAAGAAATGATAGAAGAGATAAAAACTATACATGTGAATGTTCAGGTTAGAATAATGTCTTGGCCTATGTATACATATGTAATTAATACAGTTTTAAAAAAAAAAATGTATGAGCCTTAAATGTGCATTTCTCTCACCTTTTCAAGCAGGTGCCTATGTCTGCTGCGGGTGGGAAAAAGAGCATTTTTGCTCAACAGATTGCGGCTCAGAGACTAAAAGAGGGAAAGGCTCCATTACACTTTACATCTCGAGCTACACAGAAACACAAACCCATGGAGCAGAAGCTTCCTCTTCAGAGGCCTATGGAAGTAGATATGTCTTATCACACTGGAGACCGTAAGTAGTCGTCCTTACTTGAAAATATCATGTTTTCAAATACTGTATATTGGGTCTGGAATTACCTTAAATAAAACTGATACCGCCATTATTAGTAGGAAACACCACCTGCACATTAGACATGGCACCTGTAAAGCTGACGTCCAGGTGGAGTTTAAAGAGAAAGTGCGGTTATATGCAGGACCGATTATGCCTGAGCAAAAGCTGCAGACATTTCAACAAAGTACTGGGGATTGGAAAAACAGAAGACGATGGTACAGGGGTCGAGTGGTTAGCACACGTGCCTGACAGTTCTCAGGTTGGAGGTTCAAATCTGGGCTTGCATGTTCTCCCTGTGCTTGTGTGCTCTGGGTACTTAGGCGTCCTCCCACAGTCCAAAAACATTCTAGTTAGGTTAGGTTCATTGAAGGCTCTAAATAGCCTATGGGTGTGAATGTGCATGTGAATGTTTTTTTTGTTTTTGTTTATGTGCCTTACGATTGGCTCGTGACGAGTTCAGGGTGTAGCCTGCTTTTCTGCCGAAGTCAGCTGGGATAGGCTCCATCTCACCCTACCCAACCCTAGTGAGGTTATTTGTATTAATTTATTAATACATACTGTATTTTAATGTTTTTTTCAAATGCTGCTATTTAATTATTATATAATGATATTTAATATATATAAACATTTTCCTCCTCTTTACCCTTCTGCTAATACTATATGACAAAATACAGTACACTTTGAAATCCTTACAGTAGCTCATACATGGTATTCTTCCTCACCTCCAGTGTCAAGTTCAAGGCTTGTGTCTGGTGAAGGACTCGGATGTCCTGATAGTTCAGAGGAGACCAGGAGAATCCACGGGGAAAACCAGGAGAAGATCCTGGCAATGTCCCAGTCTGAAATACTGGAGGAACAGGAGAGGCTCTTATCTCAGCTCGGTAGGGATTTGCATCCGTCGCTGGTGTGACATGACATGATCTCTAACGAAGCCAGTGCACACAAGCCTTTCTTTTTCCATTATGTTGGTCCCCTTGTTCAAAACAATTATTTCTGCATGCCAGATCCAAGGCTGGTGGAGTTTGTTCGATCCCGCAGAGCTGAGAGCGCCTCGGCTTCTCCCTCCTCATGCGAACACCCAGAGGGCAAAAGCAGCAAGGAAAGTGTTTATCTCAGTTCAGACTGCAACAGTGGTGCTGCACCCTTTCCAAATCCCAAAGAAGTGGAAATGAAAGAAGAGGCGGAAGAAGAGGAACTGTTGCCCCGATCTGCCATGATTGGTATGATTTTGAAAAACAAACCTTATCACTGCCTTTTACCTTCTCGGTTGCTTTTGGCTGGTGGAGATCCAAATGAATCAGATGCACTCAAGTTATATTAATATCGCACTTCACTTTGTAAACATTGCTGAGCTTGAGAAATCCTTTAATCAGTCTTAATTCTTGGCGCTCCAGATGAGACACTGGACTCTGTCCCACTCTGTTGAAAAAGTACATCCAATTAGATGCCTGCCAGCTTTCTCCATCTTCATCCCAGACATTGTCTGTCCCATTAATTGTCTCAAAGATATAGCTTTAGCCACAGTCAAGTTACTAATTGATTGTTGTGACTCAAAAAGAAAGATCACACACGGCTCAAGATGAAAACGTAGCAAATCTAGCAGCTCCAGCAATAAGTAGATATTTAACTTTGTTAGCAATGTGTTAAATTACAAAATATATTTATTGATTAATAAAATAATCTTGGCTTTGGCCTTTCTATGTGGAATTTGTATGTTCTTCTCATACGTGAGTAAATTACAAAATATATTTATTGATTAATAAAATAATCTTGGCTTTGGCCTTTCTATGTGGAATTTGTATGTTCTTCTCATACGTGTGTGGACTCTTTAGGGTACTTCGACTTCCCACATTCCAATTCATGCATGTCAGGCTCATTGAGGACTGAAATTGTCCATAGGTGTAAACGTAAGTGTAAATGGTTGTTTGTTTATATGTGCCCTACGATTGGTTGGCGACCAGTCTAGAATGTACCCGCCTCCTGCTTAAGGTCAGCTGGCGTAGGCTCACCCGTGACCTTAATGAGGACAAGTGCTGTAGAAAATGATGGATGGATGAAAATATGTGTATTGTGAATAACTTTTTTTTGGGGGGGGGGGGGGGTTGTTACTAATTTACAGTACATATAATGACTTTGTATATTCACAATATAACAAATGTAATACTCTAAGCATTCATTCTAAATGTGATATTCACTGGGTTGTAGAAAGAAAATTCAAGGTCTCAAGATGGCATGAAGTTTAATAAGGCATGTTTTTGAAATTGGTAGAGTCGTCGTCTGCTGGACATAAGAGGAATTCCACTTCATCCATCCATACATTTTCCGTACCGCTTCTCCTCACTAGGGTCGCAGGCGTGCTGGCGCCTATCCCAGTTAACTCCGGCAAGAGGCGGGGTACACCCTGAACTGATCGCCAGCCAATCGCAGGGCACATATAAACAAACAACCATTCACACTCACATTCACACCTACGGGCAATTTCAAGTTTTCAATTACTTCGGGTTTGTTGTGAAGCTAAAATCTGCGATTTCTGGCACCCCTTAAATTGAGCATTACAACAAAGCTTTCATTGCTTTGATGACATAGGCTAAATGCTTGTCCGGCTGGCTTCCTCCTCCTTCCAACCCTGCATGTTTTGTCCTTTCTCACTTGCTCAGTTAACCTGCGCGCTCTCCATATATGGGCCTGCTTGTTCGTAGGTAAAATACGTCATTTCCGCAATGTCATTTTAGAGCGCCACCAAGTGATCCAATGCGGGAAGGTATAGGATAGTCACTAAAAAAATATAGCAAGATGTATCAGAACCTGATATGCATAATCAGGATTTTTCATCTACTCTTGTAGTGGCTTGAGTGAAAATTATTATTATTATTTTATTTATTTTTTTAAACAAAAAATAGTTGTGGATTATAGATTTAACTTCAGAAATTCCTTTAAATTTTTTTGTTCTTCCTCATTTCTCTCTCTCTCTCTCTCTCTCTGTCTCTCCTGTTTTTCCTCATTTCTCTCTCTCTGTTTCTCTCGCTCTCTCTCTCGGCCATTTTGCTTCTCTGCTCATTCTCTCCCCAAGCATCCATGCCATAATGATATAACTTAAGTGGGCTGATTCTGCAGCATGGGCGAATTCCATGCATAAAGCTAAACACCGGCTTTACTTTGTTCGATTAGCTGGAAAGTCACTCTCCCCACTCTTTGCATTGTGGTTACACTTAGCCCTGATGAAAGTGTTGCTCATGGCTCAAATGAAGAGGTTCTTGTACTGGATTTCAATTGAACAATTCCATTTGCCATAGCAATTTACAGAGCCATTAAGTCACTTGTCATTAGGCTCAAAATAATGAGCAGTTACTATCTGTCTTTATGTAATAAATAACTTACATCCTTGTGTTGAGGCACAATGGCAAATTAGCTATAATTGATTACATTTGATGTTTTTTTTTGTTTAACTAGAGAATAATCTGCCACTGAAACCTCAGAAGGAATGGGTGCACATGGATAAACTGGAGGCCGAGAAGCTGGAGTGGATGGGGGACATGCCTGCACCCAGAAAAACTCGAACCAAACGGGTTAGAAGAGCATCCATCCACTAGAATTAACTCAAGTTGGACACTCTGATAACCTGAGAAAATACAGTGGATTTTTTGTCGTTTAGGCGATGCAGGCCCGTTTTGATTTTAACGGAAATTTAATCCCTCCCACGGAGGATTTGCCCGCCCACCTGGGCCTGCACCACCATGGAGACGAGCCTGAGGTATCTAAGCGATGCGTCCTTTTATTAATTATTATCAATAACAGTGTATATACATCTGTACAGTGTTATTTTGTCTTTATACCCACAGCATGCTACTTTATTTACTTTTTATTTTTCATTCACTTTATGTATTGTTAAAGATTACAAACGCTAGTATATACCGTACTAACAACACAGAAAGTTAAGAGGAATCATCTTTATTGTCATAAACATGCATGCATGCACACAACATTTGTTCTCAGCATTTTACACATCACAGTGAACACACACACACTTGTTAGTGGAACACACTGGATCAGGGGGCAACTTAAGTGAGCAGTTTGGGGTATCGGTGTCTTGCTCAAGAATACCTCAGCTGTTTGTCCGGGAGATGTTGGTGGATGATCTGGTCAGGGTCTTGAACTTAGGACCCCACGGTGGCAGGCGATGGTCTTAGGTACACTTGCACAATACAATTCAATTCATTTCAGTCATAAGCTCTCAGTGGGGGTCAATAAACAAACTCAGTTTAACCTGGAGGTATTGGTGTAATCATCTTCAACGTAAATCAGTGCAAAAATCTCACATTGTATCAAAATGGCTTTTAAAGAGAATAATCGGCTTTGTTTGACAATGTCAGAAAATTATTTAGCTAACAATATTACTGGGGTCTGTATAATATTCATTCATCTATTTTCTATACTGCTTGTTCTCATTAGGGTCTCGGCTGAGCTGTAGACTATCCAGTTTGGGCGACGCAGTCAATCACAGGGCACATATAGGCAAAAAATATTCACGCTCACATTTACATCTATGTACTATTTAGTCTTCATGTTTTTGCATGTGGGACGAAGCTGGAGGATCTGGAAAACCCCCCAAACCTTTAACCTAAGCTCCAAACTTCTCTGATTGTGATGTACTGCAGTGCACAACTGAGCATTACTATTCCAGTTCTTGCAGTGTATCTCATTACATTGGGTGCAGTTGGACCTAATGTTATGACCGCATCAAAATCAGGTACCTTTTGCTGTTCACTCCTTAGCTGACTCATTCAGTGTTTTTGTTTTTGTCACGCCAGCGTGCAGGTTACTCCCTAAAGGAGCTTTTCCTTCTGTCTCGAAGTCAGCTCATCCAACAGAGGAGTTTGTCCCTTAGCACCCTCGGCAATATCCTTTCAAAGGTACACAAACATGCACGAGTCTCAGGCCCGTCAACGGTGTGTGTATGCATTACTCATGTATTTGCACGTCGCACAGGCCCGCGCTGGGAACTACCATTCAACCCTGAAAGGCAGTGTACTAGCCACTCTGCTCGATGCCGGCCTGCTCTTCCTGCTTCGCTTTGCGCTGGATGATGGCGTGGAGGGAGTGATGGCCGCTGCCGTGCATGCACTCAGAGCACTTCTGGTGTGCACAGAGGATGAAGTAAGACTATAGTCCTCCAAGCGGCACAACTAATTTGATGGACAAATATTTACACAAAGATTTGCTTCTTGGTTGTCAGGAGTGTTTGGACCTCACCTTCCACTGGTTTCGTGGTCTGGCCGCCTTCCCCCTGCTGCCATCTCAGGAGGAAGAGGAAGATGATGATGAAGGGTTGGATGAAAGTTTAAAAGAGACTGTCAAAGAGAGGGAGGAGAGGAAGACTGATCATGACGTAGCAGGGCAGGATGTTGTCAAGGTGATTTTAGCATTGCATCTAGCAGCATTGGCTCTTACGTTCATACATTCAAGTGGGCCAAAAATATGGTATGCTGGAGAAATGCTGTTCCCCTTTCTGGGCACTGCCAAGCTGCCATTGAGGAAAACCCCAAACTTCCCAGGGACACAACAATGCTGTCGTCTTACGATTTGTGTATTTATGTGGCATGTAATGATCAGTCAAAATGAATGTAGACTATCAATATTAAGGTTTAGATAAGAATCAAATTAATAAAATACTTCTCTGCTTATTCTTTCTGATCATGGTGTGTTTTGTTTCAGGGTCTCCTGAGAATGAAACTTCTCCCCAGATTACGTTACATCCTTGAGGTTGTCCGACCCTCCCCCCGGGTTGTTCAGGATATTCTGGAGGTCCTGACCCGTATTGCCAGACACTCATCATCATCTGCCACTCAGGTAGCCACCCAGTATCACCTTATTAATAGCCTTTATTCCTCTTATCAGATCTTATTTTGGACATATTGTTCTCTTAGGTGTTGGACTGTCCTCGCTTGATGGAGACGGTGATGTCAGAGTTCCTTCCCACTTCTTGGACAGTGTCATCTTTTTCCCTCCCTCTGTCTGTTTATGGACTTCCCCTTGCTTGTGCCATGAAGCTCTTAAGGGTTTTGGCTACTTCTGGCAGACATGCATGTGCCAGACTGGTAAGTGTTGTTTGTAAACTCACATTGCTTATGTTTAATGTGCTTCAGTAATTGTTGTTGTTGTTCTTTTCAACAGCTCAACTCTGTGGGTGTGAGGGAGCGTCTGTCTCGTCTGCTCAGTCCTGAGCCCAGTGAGCTCCTGTTGGAGCCGCACGAGACCATCAGGATTACCACAGAAGCCTACAGGATGTGGGCTGTGGCAGCTGGCTATGGCCAGGCCTGCGACTTGTACATGTACGTAACATTTTGAAGATTTTTACTGCCGAAGAGAGCATGTTTGGTCACCAAGGAAACAAATACTTGATTTGTCCTCATCTCATCGGACTGTAATGACTAACTGTCCTATTCTGTGATTGGTGCTGTTCCACAGAGAGTTGTATCCAGCCTTACTGACGGCATTGCAGTCAGTTCGTAGAACGCTGGCTCCCTCTGACCCTCTGCTGCATCTGCAGCTCCAGAGGGTTTTGGCTCTGCTTGCTCTGCTTACTCAGGTCACACACACTGCAGGTTGCCACCAGGAACTGCAGGCTGGCATGGTCAGGTAAAAAAAAGAAAAAGACTTGCATTAAACTAGTCATCAACAGCATATTCTTCAGAGATTCCATGTGATTGATGAGAGTGACTGAGCCAAATAGCAATTAAAAAATGAAATGAAGACTAAAATGTTGTTTAATGCATCACAGAATATCGTAACATTCCTGAAATAAAATTTAGGCTGGAGTGGTATCGGGGATGACATCAGAATAATTTGATTGGGCACCTTGATCCTTTGGTAACTGTAATATACAATACAGTATACAATATAATGCCAAAGTAACAGTCTGTTAACCACTGTTCATGAATGATTAACACCAAGGTAAGATATAATTTTTTAAAATGTTCTAACCTCACAAATGACAAAAAAGACATAGCTAAAGTCTTTAACAGTTACGTGCAGGCTCACAGTCAAGGTTATATCATATATTTCCTTCATTGTATGACTGAAAGTAATACAGTACATAGTAAAAAGTAAAGTAGCAATTGCTTTTTGAAAGTACGTCGCTTTAGCATTTTTTTGGGGGGCGTCATTAAATGAAAGCTATGAATGTTGACTCATACAGTTTTGCAAATCTCCCATCTAGTGTTCATGTTACTCACAGGCCTCATTATTTATTTAGTGCTATATTTTTTATTTTTTATGTTTAATCTACCTTTGGTCTTTCTGTTCTTCTTTCAAGTTCTTCAGGAAAGGAATGTCCTCCTCCTCCTCCTCCTCCTCCGGTGTCATGGGGTCATGTCACAGGATTGCCAGCATCACTGTTGGGCCATTTGAAGAGTTTTACGAAGGGTCTTGATAATCCGCTGGAGAGAGAGGGCAGTCTGTCACTAATGCCAGCTTACCTGATGTTCTTTGAGGCCTTCTACCATCAGCTCTCCAAACAGGTTCTCTTCTACTGTTATTATTGGGCGGCTATGGCTCAGTTGGTAGAGCGGGTTGTCCGGTGACTGAAGGTCACTGGTTCAATTCCCAGCTACGACTGTCCGCATGTCAAAGTGTCCTTGACCAAGACACTGAACCCTAATTTGCTCCCAGTGGGCCTGGCAGCGCCTTGCATGGCAGCAGTCGCCCATTAGTGTATGAAAGTGTGTGTGAGTGGGTGAATGTGAGGCTTCAAGAAGCGCTTTGGGCACTGATGGTGTAGATAAAGCGCTATATAAGGTCAGCCCATTTACCATTCTATCTATTGTCTCTTACCAGTGGCTTTGTAGGCTGAAAACTTTTGAACAAGATGTTGGTGCATACTTTAAGAGCGCCAGGCGTACGTTAAAATACACATGCAATCATCCAGTCCATCAGCCGCAAACAGATAGTGATCACTGCTGTTCCTGTGGAGTTTAGATCAAACCCAAAATATTATTTTAGTATTTACAGCTTTCTGTGTGTGTCTTTTCCTCAGAACTGTTTCAAGCCAGTGGAAGCTCTTCACGAACTGGAGCAGCTGACATCAGAGGTTCTTCTTCCCCTGCTGTCCCACAGTGTTGTGCAAGACCTGATAAAGAACCTCAAGTATGTTTGAGTTGTTGTGAAGCCCGTAATTTCCATATAATTACTATTCTCCCAATAAACCTCTTAAAAAAACAAGTTCTTGTTTTTTTTTTTTTTTTTTTTTTTTTTTTAAACAGGTCCTTCTCAGTAGTATGTAATGTCCTGTCTGGTCACGTGGGTCCAGACACCTCTCCCAGCCTCCCTGGTTTGGCCTGCCCAGGATGGAGGAACCGTCCAGGCTTGATGTCTCCCTCCTCTCCCTTCCCTCTCCTCACAAGCCTGACGCTCCTCTTGGAAACTATCACGGGCATCCACAAAGGCCTCACATGCAAGGTTTGTCATGTAGAAGAGCTGCAATCACTGCAAAGTCACTACGTTAGGTATGCTCACACAGCACAAAAGGTCTGCCATAAGTTCTAGTTATATGAAGTGTGGGAGGGACACGCTAGTTTAACAACTCATTGTCGATACTGTATTAGGAGATGAGACTATATTTTAACTTGCCATCTTCTACTTTTTCAGTACAAGGGGTCCTCGGTTTAGGACAGAGTTTCGTACCTACGGAGGTGCCATAACCCCAATTTGTTGTAAATCACAACGCGCAATTTCCTATGTGTCAATCACTAACTAATTATGACTACTGACTACTACTGAACTAATTATGACTACTGACGCAGTAGTCATAATTACGGTAAATATTTGTATGAAAAACACTTCTAGGCCATAAATATAAAACAATCAAACGAAATCCAGTACATACGGTGGTAACTGAGCATGCTTTTTTGTGCTGCATGACGACATATTTGTACACTGCACAAAAGTAGTTCATTGTGTGATGTTCGTAACCTCTATATGTCATAGGTCATGACGGTACTGTCATAAACGGAGGAGCCCCTGTATTTTGTTAGCAGAAATTACATCATGGTAAAAACTTATGTATTTGAAAAGTCTAGCTCTAACTCATTGTTGTGCAAATGTGTTTACGATTATTTTAGTTTGTTTCTATATTGTGCTTACATTTTACTTAATCCAATCGCAACGCATCTCTAGTTCACTGGCCTCCTTGCATCAGAGCCTGTGATTGGTTACATGCAAAGTATCAGTCAGGCCACTCCCACCCTGTCTCATACCTGGTCCTGGCTCCTCCGTCACGAACACCACCTCATCTACCTGCTGCTGCGCTTGGCATATAGATCGGTAGGTTCCTACTGTTAGTTTTAGTGTTAACCTAAAAAACATATCTATTATGACGCATGTTTGGTTAGTGTTAAACTAAAAAAACATATCTATTATGACACATGTTTGGGCTGGTTTAAGTTCCCATTCTGTGTGCAAATACACCTGATGTGATATTTAAATCTGTTATGTCATTATCAAGCTGTTTTCTTACAACAGGTTTCCATTGAGACACAAGTGGCAAAGCATGCCCCGCTCTACCACCAGGTGGCGCTAGTTCTTCTCCCATGGTTATTGCCTGGCAGCGAGCACCTTGCTCATGACCTGCTCTCAACCATCATCTTTAGCAAAGACTTCATATCGTGAGTTTTCAAAAGTTTTGCCTTTACTTTCGGTTTTGTGTACATCTAACCAAAAGAGCACTAAATCTTGCTTTTGACATTTGCGGTATTTGTAACACAATGCTCTCTTTGTGGAGACTTCCTTTAGGTACTGCATACAAAATATAATGTAATTTTACAAATTAGATTAAGCCTCATGTATTCAAAATTTCATCAAACCAGCAGATGTTCTTAACTTATTTTTGCCTTCCTTAAAATGAGTCATGTACAATCCCAATTCCAATGAAGTTGGGACGTTGTGTTAAACATAAATAAAAACAGAATACAATGATTTTCAAATCATGTTCAACCTATATTTAATTGAATACACTACAAAGACAAGATATTTAATGTTCAAACTGATAAACTTTATTGTGTTTAGCAAATAATCATTAACTTTGAATTTTATGGCTGCAACAAGTTCCAAAAAAGCTGGGACAGGTGGCAAAAAAGACTGAGAAAGTTGAGGAATGGTCATCAAACACCTGTTTGGAACATCCCACAGGTGAACAGGCTAATTGGGAACAGGTGGGTGCCATGATTGGGTATAAAAGGAGCTTCCCTGAATTGCTCAGTCATTCACAAGCAAAGATGGGGCGAGGTTCACCTCTTTGTGAAAAAGTACGTGAGAAAATAGTCCAACAGTTTAATGACAATGTTCCTCAACGTACAATTGCAAGGAATTTAGGGATTTCATCATCTACGGTCCATAATATCATCAAAAGGTTCAAAGAATCTGGTGAAATCACTGCATACAAGCGGCAAGGCCGAAAACCGACATTGAATGCCCGTGACCTTCGATCCCTCAGGCGGCACTGCATCAAAAACCGACATCAACGTGTAAAGGATATCACCACATGGGCTCAGGAACACTTAAGAAAACCAATGTCAGTAAGTAATGTTCGGCACTACATCCGTAAGTGCAACTTGAAACGCTACTATGCAAAGCCATTTGTCAACAACACCCAGAAACGCCGCCGACTTCTATGGGCCCAATTTGAAATGTGGACGAGTCCACATTTCAAATTGTTTTTGGAAATTGTGGACGTTGTGTCCTACGGGCCAAAGAGGAAAAGAACCATCTGGACTACTATGGACGCAAAGTTCAAAAGCCAGCATCTGTGATGGTATGGGGCTGTTTTAGTGCCAAGGGCAGGGGTAATTTACACATCTGTGAAGGCACCATTAACGCTGAAAGGTACATACAGGTTTTGGAGAAACATATGCTGCCATCCAAGCAACGTCTTTTTCATGAACGCCCCTGGTTATTTCAGCAAGACAATGGCAAACCACATTCTGCACGTTTTACAACAGTGTGGCTTTATAGTAAAAGAGTGCGGGTACTAGACTGGCCTGCCTGCAGTCCAGACCTGTCTCCCATTGAAAATGTGTGGCGCATTATGAAGCATAAAATACGACAACGGAGACCCCGGACAGTTGAACAGCTGAAGCTGTACATCAAGCAAGAATGGGAATTCCACCTTCAAAGCGTCAACAATTAGTGTCCTCAGTTCCCAAATGTTTATTGAATGTTGTTAAAAGAAAAGGTGACGTAAAACAGTGGTAAACATGACCCTGTCCCAGCTTTTTTAGAAAGTGTTACAGCCATAAAATTCAAAGTTAATGATTATTTGCTAAAAACCATCAGGTTTTTCAGTTTGAACATTAAATATCTTGTCTTTGTAGTGTATTCAATTAAATATAGGTCGAACATGATTTGCAAATCACTGTATTCTGTTTTTATTTACATTTTAACACAATGTCCCAACTTCATTGGAATTGGGGTTGTATAACAGGTCTCGTTTGTTTACAGCGCTAGATATGTTTCAACCTCTCACTTGGTTTTATAATCAAAAAAATAATGATCCAGTTTTTCAGCAAAATAATGACAAGCATCCAAAACAAAATCAAATTAGTGAACCCTTTTGATTTTGTAATTCCTCTCCCATGACTCATCTCATGACCTCTCAGATGAATTGGACTGTGAAACATGGTAGAAAGTTTACATAAAGGAAATTAAGCTAAATCAGCATATTACATGTGTTAACAATGTCTGCAACATCAAATAGACATTCTAATTCCATCTATATCACAACTTCCTGCTAATACTATTTTAGTGAAAGCCATAGTGGCGGTCCAGAGGCCATCGAGCTTGGTGAACTGAAGCTCCATGAGGAAACTAGCCATCACACCTCTCCTTCGCTCCAAAGCGTGGGAGCTCTCCTGAGAGAAGCCTGCGCCAACCTGCCCTCCATCCGGGGCTGCTTCCTCACTCACCTTGCCCACCTGGAGTCGTCTGTGCTGGTGTCCCAGGATGCCGTTTTAGGCCGAAACCCCTGGATCAAATCCCACCTCCTCCCAGAACTAACGGGACCCACCCTGCCGTCGGACTGGCCTTTCCTTCCACTCGTCAGCTTGTATGAGACAACTGGGGTGTCTGGTGGTGGAGGTCTCTCTGTGGAGGAACTCCCCCAGGGAGCTCTGCTGGCAGTCACCCAATGTTTGCAGTGGTTAGTGGTGCTGGAGGTATGGAGGGAGGAAGCCCTGAAGGTACATAGACCTCTTGCTTCTCTTACTATTTTTAAGGCAAACATATTTCTAAAAACTTGAATTTGATATCTCTTAGATAATTACTCCAGTTGCAAAGCTGGCTCGGCTGTCCTGTGTGTTCCTGTGTTCCAGCGATTTGTTCCTGGAGAGACCGGTTCAGAAACTGACCTGGGCTCTGTTCCGGCTACTATCTAGGTTTGATTAAAACAACTATACTTAAGTAAAAACATTTTATTGATACAGGGGGTCCTCTGTTTACGACTCCCGCTCTCAGTTACCCCTGTGCTTACTGTTTTTCATTTGATTGGTATATATTTATGGCCAAGTATTTTTTTTCATTTTCATTTTTCATTTCATTTATTGTAATTAGGAATTTATTACTGCGTTAGCATACGTTAGTGATTAAGTGACGATGGCATTTTTCGACTTGCGTACAAATTCGGGTTACACCGTAAGAATTTAAACCGAGGCTCAAGGATTCAAGTAGCCAACAATAATGTAAACTGACAATCCACAATCATGTCAGCTTGCACATGATCATTTTCAAGACAATACTCACATGGTCCAGTACAGTACACAAACAAAGCATTTACTAATTTTGAGATCTAATGTGTTGGTTATCTCGTGTAGTTAAATAAGGGAGTCCAAATATCGTATTGTCTGTACGATACAGTCCCGTTCCATCCCGCTACAAAGTACAACAATCACCTTGTTAAGTGAATACTACTATTACAATGTCACCCAAAACTGAGCATTGTCATTTTTGAATATTTGATACATAATGTTGGTATAATTATAATACTGGGTTATGATATGTGATTGTTATAATATTGTACAGCTTATATAGTCATATTCTGTTTGATTTATTATTTATTTTTGAAAAATGTTACACATCATATACACATTTAATTATTTATTTGAAAATGCATTTTTACTTCTGCGCTTGTTACTCACTGCTCACTATTTGAAGAATTCTGATAATTATCTCCTCTAGAGAAAAATGACAAAGACCTTATTAAACCACACTTTTCTTGTGTACAGGCCATCAAAACTGGAATCTTTAGACCTCAACATCCCCCCTCCAGGTCTGGCCTCCTTCCAGGATTTGTATTGCGCCCTCTTGGCTCAGTACGAGGCCGTGTCCTTCGGAGACCGCCTCTTTGGATGCTGGATTCTGTTGCCCCTGCAGAGGAAGTACAGTGCCACCATGAGGTTGGCTGTGTTTGGGGAACATGTGGGCATTCTGAGGTCATTGGGTGTCACCCAAGAACAGGTGACCAGCCTTATTGTTCGAAATTTGCAGTCTCTGTTCGTTATTGTATGCGTCTTTAATACATTTTTGTTGTTGTACCTCTATAATGGAAGCTTGCCATCCCCATGGAGCGGTTCACTTCTCCCCCTGAAGACTCCCTTCCTCTTGTACGCCTCTACTTCCGCTCTCTTGTTACCGGGAACGCGAAGCCTTCCTGGTGTCCCTTCCTTTATGTGGTGGCTCTGGCTCATGTCAACGCTTTTGTCTTCTCTCAGGATGCTGCGGCGCAGGTATCTTACCATCAAACCAAGTTTTAAACGGCTTGGATACAGCACATATTTATTTGATTATAGATTTAACAAGAAAAGTCCCTTTTTAAAAGCTAACTTTCGCATACAATGGTGCATTGATATAATAGTGTCTTAACTTATGAGCTTTTTGAGCTATAAGCCGTTGCTTGACAATTTATTTTCCTTTTGAGTTACAAGCAAGATTTGAGTCACACGAAATGGGGGAAAAAATGCCATATATGTTCTTGCTGCTCTTACCGTGTGCGGGGCACTCGAGATGACCAACACAGGACACCACACACACGAGAATTTACATCCATCCATCCATTTTCTGAGCCGCTTCTCCTCACTAGGGTCGTGGGCGTGCTGGAGCCTATCCCAGCTATCATCGGGCAGGAGGCGGGGTACACCCTGAACTGGTTGCCAGCCAATCGCAGGGCACATAGAGACAAACAACCATTCGCACTCACAGTCATGCGTACGGGCAATTTAGAGTCTCCAATTAATGCATGTTTTTGGGATGTGGGAGGAAACCGGAGTGCCCGGAGAAAACCCACGCAGGCACGGGGAGAACATGCGAACTCCACACAGGCGGGCACGGGGATTGAACCCCGCACCTCAGAACTGTGAGGCTGACGCTCTAACCAGTCGGCCACCGTGCCGCCCGAGAATTTACAGTCCTAGAAATTGAACAGGTTTAACATTTATGATCGTCAGCCCGAACCGTTTTCCGAGCAGCTCGGGAGGGAAACATCACTCTTAACACACCCCACATCAGGGGATAATTGCTTAGGAAAGTCTATTCGAAATGTATGACAGTTGGTCCTTTTTGATAAAATGATCAAATTAGTCACGATTATCAGTATGTGTGTACCCACCCTGCTTTAAGGTCCTGGATTGCGGACCTTCACTCACTGTTCAAGCCACATCCTCTCGCATGTGCAAAGATTTAGCGGCCAGATGGATTGGACTGCAGGCTTATAACTGCATGGAATTGGTGACAGTATATGTGGCTCTGGTTTGGTTTTTATGCTAAATTATGTGCATATATTGTGAAGATCAGGACAGCATATCTTGATCTATCTTACTGTTACACTTTGTCTTAATGTGACCTATTTTGTGGTTTTTAAGAGGCCACTGTGTGCTTAAAAGGTAGTTTAATAGCTTGTTTGAACAAATCCTCAATATCCATTCAACTAGCCACCTCTCTTCCATACTGCTTATCCTCACTTAGGTCGCAGGTGAAGTTCCGGGGGTACCACACTTAGTACTTTGTTTCTATATTACATTTCATAGTGGTGAGGCTGCCATCATTCCTGCGTGCAGATGGGGAGATTATGAAAAACACTTGAGGCATGCGGTGCACCAACACTGGAGCCTTTTGATCTTATTTCCCTTCATCCTTTCCAGGCGCTTGAAGCAGCACGACACAACATGATGAGAAAAATCTACTACATGATGGATGAGGTACTTTTTTTTCTGCATATAATCACACTTTTCATATTCCTCTTCGCTTGCACACGCGCTCCGAGGTACAGTGGGTACGGAAAGTATTCAGACTCCTTAAAATTTTCACTCTTTGTTATATTGCAGCCATTTGATAAAATCATTTAAGTTCATTTTTTCCCTCATTAATGTACAAACAGCACCTCATATTGACGGGAAAAAAACCGGAATATTTTGCTTCTACCCATATGATCAAAACATGAAGTATTATCTGCATTTTGTTAGTTTTTTCAAAGAATTATTGTAAAGTTAAGCACTTATTTGACCACCTAATACTTTGTTTTTATTTACTTGCGCTTCTTTTAAAATTCACAGCCCTACTTTTATTTAGTAAATTAGAAAACACACAGTTGTGCTCATATGTTTGATTGCCGGCAGAATTTGTAAGATGTGTACAGTTCTTTAAAGAAAACATGAAGGAACCGGTGAAACACATTTAATTTTATTTTAATGGAATTCAAATTCAACTGTCAAGCATTTCAGAAAAGCATTATCATTAAACATAACAATAAAGAAATGAATGGTGGTGGTTGTTCAGTCATCAGTCGTACTTATTTATAAAAAAAAAATAATAATTCACAAATTCTGCCTGGGTATGTAAACTTAAGCTTACACTTAAACTTAATGTAAGCACTACTGTACATATATGCAGTCATACATACCCCTGTAATATCGGACTGAAAGTGGAGGCTACACCTGTTTCATAACCACTAGGTGGCAGTGGCATACATTTTATAAAATGTGAAAGTTTTTTCATTTTCGCCTATACCTATGTATAATGCGCACTATTGACTTTAGAATATTTTTTTTCTAAAGTCAATAGTGCGCAATAGTGGGGGTGCGCATTATACACGAGAAATTACGGTAATATGTTCCCTTTTACGAGGAGAACGTGAGAGAAGTATGTCCATGACGACATTACGTAAATTCATTATAACTCACCATGTGGGTTGTCACCTAAGTTGCAGTACAATATGAGGTTGTATTTAAAATGTTACATGTTAATTTCTTTTTCCACTTGCATGACAAGTAAGAATGTTAAAGAGTGAGATGCCGAAGGTGCATCGGCGAGGTAAATAACGTGACGCTTTTGTCAATCAGACTCAAATGTTTTATTATCAATATGAATTTAAAATTGCCTATTGAGTTACAAGAACGGTTTAGGGTAGTACAAGTTTGACACAGGGAAAGATGGTTTCTTTTTCTAAAGAGAAAATAACAAATCGCTTTCCATCTTTCACATTCATGAAGTAAAAACGTTTTATGATTTGCCGTACATTTTCTTTTTGTTTTTACTTTTAAGTCTTTGTTTTAATTATTTTTCTCCTACATTTGACTTCCAGTAATCTTACTCTCACTTCTAAGAAATCTTTTTAAAAAAAAATATATATTTTTTAGTTATTTTTAGTTATTTTTTCACAGCACAACTTGCTTTGCTCTTCACTTCTGCCGTCTTTGTTTAAAACGCAGGTGTTAAAGAAGCACTTGCTGCTGTTCCGCCTGCCCAAACAGGACTCCCAGTTGGGCTTTGACATGTATAATCAGTTGCCTCCCATAAGAGCGAAGTATCTGGAGAGCATTGTGGGTCTGCAGAATGATGCCTGCTGTGAAGTCGAGGAGAGGTGAAGAGGACAAGGAGAACAGAGATAGAAGTGATCCCTCCCCCAAAAAATGACTTCAAATCAAGAATGGGCTTTGGCGCCCAATGCTGCTTGCTGTGATTTTGTCCCAATCATAACATTTACAGAAAAAGACAGGAACACTTCGATTTCTTAGCATCTCAATGAATAATTGAACTTGTTTGCAGGATTGCACACTCTACCTAACTTCTTTTTATAGAACACAGTGCATCCAAACTGAAAACAGTATGATGGATTTATAGTCTTATCTTCTTATTTGTAAAATGTTTGTTTGCTATAGCAGTACGTGAAATTGCAATGTGAGCTAAAAATTCCATCTCGTTCCTCAGTTTTAAGGAATTTGTGACCTTTTTGACAGGTTTGATAGAAGTGTTACTAATTCTCTTATGCACTGTGGTCATGTACGACCATGCATTTATTGTTGTTGGCATGCAGTTTGGTATCAAGACAAATCATACATACTTGGCAAATAAAGATGATTCAGATTCAGAGATTCAGATTCAGATCAAGACATTGCAGTCATACGCCACAGATGTCCACTGACACCAATGCAGTTTGGCTAATCAAATCTTTAATGAGAACTTTTCTGTAATTTTAATTGTGTTTAAACCCTCAACAAACAACCACCCACACTGTAGACTATGTCGTGGGGTTTAGACATTACAAGAATACGCTACGCCTTTATATCGTTGTGAACTAATTCCACTAAGATTGATGCCCTTGAATAACGGACTCAAGCCAAGCATGCGTACCAGACGGCAGCCAGTCACCAGATTTTAAAAATGCCCATGAGGGCAGGGTTTGTTTTCCACATGTACTCGCACATACCTGCTTGGCTCTGTTTTAAAGCTCATGTCATGGGAAGGAGTCCAACGGCACGCAAGCAACTTTTCTGCAACCCATAAAACGTCCCATAAAACATCCCATAATATGTTTCTCTACTTGAGGCTTACATTGGATTTGTGAAGAGCACTTGTCTGGGAATTTTCCAGTGCCAACAACACTTTAGTTAATAAACTGTTCCCCTCAACAGGATACAAGGTTTTTGAATACCAGAACAGTGTGAAGCTTTAGCTGAAAAAACGTGTCACATAATTTAGAGAGAAAATAAGTGAAAAATGATTTCAATTTGGCTGTAAAGAGGTGGGAATGAAACACGATCCTGTTTAGGATCTTTGTGGAGCCACAGCCAGAAATCACTTTGCATTTTTGTTTGACTGCAACTTCAAACGTCCCTCACTGGATGTTTTTGGAATAAAATTGGTTGAAACCCGGGACTGGTCACTGGGCACAAATAGACAAACAAGCATTCACACTCATGGACAATTTAGTCTTTCATAAGTCTACCTACCATACATGGTTTTGGAATGTGAGAGGAAGCCCACACAAGCATGGGGAGAACATGCGAGCTCCTCAAAGGAGGCCCTAAACTGACATTCAGACTTTGGACGTCTGAACTAGACGTGCTAACTAACCCCGAGGCTATATGTGTTGGCCCCATTAATGATAATCATTCTATATAGTAACAAAAATAGATCTTGCCATGGAGATCAACTTTTGTATAGTGCTAAAATACAATCCTTTTATCGATACAAACCAATAGATGTTCTACTTCATTACATTAGTACCTTACGAAGAGACTTAAGTCTGGACAGTTTTTCATTCAGTTCTAGAAAGTGCCCAAACTTTTAAAAGGTAGTGGAGAACTCTTGATGATTTATTCTTGAAAGTTACATGTTGTTTGAGCAACATGTTTCATAGAATTGTGGGATTAAACATTGAACATCATACTAGATTATTTAGTAGTTAGACAACTATGAAGAAACTACACAACCCATTTTCTTAAAGCCTGAAAAAATAGTGGCAAATCGGCCAAGAAAAAAAATTCCCCTTTCATTTACATTGAATTTAGATTAAAAACAAGGCATTGGCTCGCCAGATTAAACACATTCTGCCACCTTCAGTAGGTTAATGGAGTGGACCAGCACTAACAGTTATGACATGATTTTCAATCAAATGTCCGACGATGAACACGTTAAAGATTCTTAAACTTAACTACGGACTGCCATTTTAGTATTGTGTATTTTATTAAGAAAGATGTATTTGTGTCAATTGGGGTAATACCCAATGAGAGCACATCTCATCTGCTGTGAAGATGTTATGGCCTGCTGCCACTATTTGAAGTAATGTTCTGTGTTATCATTTTTGTTTATCATGGTGAAAAGGTCTATAGTGCCATATAAGGTCAAAGCCTTTGACACCCTTTTGTGTCTAGAATTTGGGGAATTTAGATTTTTTTTGTTTTGTTTTAATCATGCTAATCCACTGATTTCTATTGCTAAATGGGGCTGTAAAGAAGATCACAAATCGTTATCTAAAAGTGATTTGAAATTGCCACCAATGAAGTCAACCCTATTCTTTGGGAAAGTCCAGAATTGATGTTTAACCAGATGCCTCAAACCATCATGATAAGTTTAAGCGGGGTTCACGCATTCCTGTTTTAAAGTGTGAGCCAGCCCACACAAGGAGTGGAAAAAATCAGCAAGTGTGATTAATGCTCTTATACTGTGTGGCGTACTCAAGATAGCCCATCGCACACAACAATATCTCCACAGACAATCAATCACAAGTCTCCCCAACCAGATGTCTGTCATAGCACCAAGGGTGATCTATGAAAGGCAGCATGGTGCCACAGGACCTCCATCCTGCTGGGAAATACTACAAAGAAGAAATGAACGAAGAAATAACACCTTGCCTACGCCACAGGATAATCGCTCAGGTCCATCCATAAAGATATCCAATTAACAATGAACATGATTACTTTGACCAGAGGGAGACAAAAGGCTCAAATTTGGCCAGATGATCAGTTAACTTGCATTCAATATTATTATGCAGTCGCTTCGGCTGCCCCACGTGCCAACCAGAGGTAGACAGTGACGCGCTTCGTTTACTCTGTTACATTTACTTCAGTCATTTCAGGATAACGTGTACTAGTCAAATTAGTTTTAATGCAACATACTTTTGACTTTTACTTGAGTATTTTTGTTAAAAAGAAATGCCACATTTACCCCATTACATTTCGCTCCCTACTGATCTACAATTATCGGGCGCTATCACATGACTCTGTTTCACCAATCCAACAAAACCAGGCAATCACCATCCTGGTTAAGTCATGGGGTGACTCAATTGTTTTTTGTTTTGTTTTGTTTAGTTTTTTTTTAATAGTAGTTGGCCCCCTGGAGTGCCTATACCCATTAAGCGTGTAATGAAACGACCGAGTAAGTACATCTTTAATATCTCCATTTCCGAAAATATGAATGTGAATTTGCTGTTCTGCACTGAGGCCACACTATAGTACACAACTGGCGCTGATTAAAATAATCGCCCTAATTCCACACAGGTGTCTGCGTTTGGAAGCTCGGCTGGCCAAAGTTCCAGAGTGACAGAACCACAGCATTAACCGGTGAATGAGCGCTGACTCACTCCTGAAAGGAGCCAATTTAAGCGTTGCAATAAATATGCTGTATAAATGAGGCTGTAACTCTTGGTCCTTGGAGACTTTTGGAAAAAGCGTGCCGCAGACATGTAATCAAGACATCTGGCATCTGGTTTAAATTGCGAATAAAAGTAATCTCTCCTTTACCGAGTAAATTCATCATAAGCATCTGAGTGAAGACCAGGGGCCTCATGTACAAAAGGTGCGTACGCACAAAAATGTGGCGTACGTTCTTTTTCAAGGCAAAGGCCAGCTGTATCAAGAGTGATATGACCGTGGAAATGTGCGGTGCCTCACGGCAACTGCATGGCTGGCGTATGCACGTTTCTACATCTTTTGGTGCGTTGGCGATTCTGGGAAACTGTTATCATAAATGTGCACATCAGCGACACATGAACAATTAGCACTGATGAACATTTCATGCCCGGCAACATTTGATTTCAACAATGTAATGGAGGCAAGGACTCAGAATTCATTTGTTAACCAGTGTATTTAATGAACCACTGATATTTGTGAGGACAACTATGAATTGATCAAGGCGATCATTTATGCCGCCTATTGCCCTCACAATCGCTTCGTGACTCCAGCACATGCACTGAAAAAGAAAAGTCCTTTGAATGTACTTAATTTGAACATGTACATTGGTTGCACATAATTAAAATGTGTTGAAATGACATGATTTACCCCTCTTCTCCTAAAAAAAAAAAAAAACATGATTTTTTTTTTCAGTGTGCGTGTCCTCTCCTGTGTATTAAAATAATAAATTGAGTAATCAAAAAGGAGTCAAAGTTTTTGATATCCTCTCTGATATGCGGATGTGCTTCTATTTGAATGAAAAAGAATTAAAAAGGATAATGTAACTTCAAGTTAACCGTTATTTAAACAACTCTTTCGAAAAACAACTATTGATTCATTGTTATGATACTTTTGGAGGGCATTCCTGTGGTGATGATCTCCTGACGTTCCTCGTGGTATCGTATAGTCAAAGTTTTAAAAGCATCCTGTGCAATGTCAGTCCATTATCATCAAAGCAAGCATGACGATCAAGGGTCAAACGCTCACTAAAGCTATTATCCATCTTGACTTTTCCCTCTTGCGCAAAACTGCCAATGTGGTTCCCATTTGTGTTTATGAGTTAAGAAAACTCTCACACAATTTCTAACCAGTTTTCCCTCACAGTGTCATGGTTAGCGATCCATCAACATTAAAATTTAGTTGGGAAATCCAGCACTCGATGGATAACTAAAGGATTGTTGCGGCAGTACCTGCAGTAGAACTGGATTCAGTCATTTGGAAAAACAAAAGTTCTCTGGAAAAACATCTAAAGTGCTATTTAATATTATATTGTTTGCATTTATCATTATAATTGGGTGTGTCCACTAACTCCAATTGAAAGAAATAACTGTCTCTCCCCAAATAGACACTTTCATTTTCCATCCTCCCATCCATTTTATTCTGCTTATCTGTGTTAAAGTGCCTTCTACTGGAACTAGACTTGAGTTGCGTTGAGTTGATGGGCATAAATAGATGGAAATTAAATGAAATAATGAATTTGAAGTAGGATCTTTTTCTCCTCTAGGGAAAAGTTTGTATTTGTAAATGTTTGTTGACACTATTATTCACGCACAGACACAAATGGTCTGATCTTTGAATATCCTAAAAAGTGGGCACTATATTGCGTGTTCACTCTAACAGACTGCGCGCATTGTTGGTTGGTGTGTTGCAGGGGATTTAATAAGATTGCCGTTTATTCAGGTCCCACATAGCGGGTGCTTAGTTGCATGTTCACTCAGTCTAATAGATTGTGTGTGCTGTTGACAACCTGTGCAGTATAATAAGTAATAATAAGTGGTGGGAACCCTCTATTGAAAAGAGGGTTTTCCGCTTTAAGTAACTGATGGTTTTCACCCTGGAGCATTTATTTGGGAGAGCACTGCAAGGACAAATGAAATTTGAAATGATACAATTGGAAGTGTTAGTGGAAGATAAACATTGGATTGGATACTACTGACATACAGAAACGACTTCTATCACTCATAATTTTGGGGAAGACAGCAGCTGCATAAACCATGTTTTGTTTGATTTAACGCATTCTGAGTTCCCATCCTGCATAACGTTGTTTAAAATTTGGGAGACGCCAACACCAATTGTCACATTGCGCTGAAATCAAATGACCCAATTGCAAGGAAATGCACATTTGAATAGAGTTTTGTCAAGATCTATTCGGCATGACTCCTTCTTGTGACTGGCTCCAAGTCGCGTCTTGTGTTGCCTGCGCTAGCTACCGTGACACCGCTTTGCATGCTGATTTGCACTTGCCTTTCACATGTGCTATATAAAGATGCAAAATCGGCCATTGCCATTTACTGTATCTCACGTTTGACAAATCACACTGCTCGTGCTAAATGGAAGACGCAATCGTACGTGCTAGTTGCTCAGTCTCCAAATTTGTCTGCATGAGCAATCAGGTTTGCGCCCATTTTTGCAGGCAAAAACATTTAGTCAATCGGCCCCTAGTAGTTAACTGCTGAACTCATTTGAACTCCATTAGGGACCAAAAGAGCAGCATTAGGAACCAAAAGAGCAGCATCTACCCAAGTAGACTCTACTCGGATGTTGTCAACAAATTTCCTGTGCAATATTATAGACAATCTTATGTGGAGACTGCCTCTTTTCCAGTGATTGGTTGTCCAGTCGCCTATGTGCTTTCTCCGCAATATTGTATGCATCCATTTTTATGTTTCGAGGAGCAACATGCCTTTTATATTAGGTGCAACCAGTCTGCCCTTATCTAGCCTGCCTAGTTTCTTACCTAGGTTTCAAGTTACATGGGAACCAATAGGCATGTGGTTCCTATGAAGCGCACTTGAGCCCTTAAAGGTCAAACTCACCGTCTACGAGACAGGAATGTCTTTCCATAGCTGTCAGTCTTTTTGCTCGCCTTCAACCATCCAAAGAGAGACACACAGTCTAAATGGACTAAATGAGTGTCACCAGTTCCTAATGACATAAGGCACTGGTATGATTTAGTGAAACTGATTTAATTACAGGGAGGACATGATGTCTCACGATGTTCCGCTAACCAAGAGTGCCTTTAGACTTTTGCTGTATGGTAGACTGAAACCCACCGGAGGCTACAAACGTAACTAGGCCTGCACAAAAATGTTGTTGATGGTCCTTGTTATATCAACTTCGCATTCATAATACCTCCATTTATATTCTATTCAATTTGCTACTCATTTAAGGGTTAAAGTGTTGAGTAACAGTTCATCTTACTGAAAGTTACTCGCTCGAGAAAAGGAATACTCTATTTAATGCATGACCCGGTGCCTTCATGCATGCGTGTTTAAAAACAAAAACAACAAAAAACACGCTAGCCTGGATGTTCTGGGCCATAGTTAAAAAACAAACCAAATTGCCCCCCCCAAAAAAATCCTTGTCACCTTAAGCTTTCTTTGCCGAAAAATCCCAAGAAAAACAGGCCATTGTGTGTTTTTGTTTCTTCTGCTGCCCTTTCTCGTCCGCTGTCTTGCTCTTCCTTTGTATTTGGGACAGGATTAAATATTTAACACTGAATGACACAATTATTAGCACTAATGAGGGCCATGCCTCTAGAGCCAGGCTGAGATGTCTATAATGACATGTCCCAGCATGAAAGGGCAAGAGTGTGGGATTCGCCAGATCACTTTTTCAAAGGCCCTGTGAGCGATGAGAAGCTCATTTTAATGTTTGTAGCGCAGCACCACATGGGAATTCCTTCATTTCTGGCATCTGGGATGTGTATGTGTAGTTTTTTTTTGTGTGTGTGTTAGGGGTTTGACTAACATGGAACGATAGTAAAAACACTAATAAATGTAGAGGCAGGGAAAAGACAGAATAGCTGCAGTTATTGCAAAGTCAGGTGGCTTCACTAATGACACGGTACTATTAACAAAGTTCATATGTAAGCTTAAATGAATTGCAGATGAATGAAGACTCCAATGTGCCCTTCACCACCAGCGGTATTTGCAATAACTGAGTATTATCTATGTTTTGATCAAACTGCCTACCACAAGCCACATCTATCGTTTTTACATAAACCACAGTCATATACTATAAAATAATTCCAGGTCCATAACGAAAGGATATACATAGAATAGGTACTTGAAGAAAACTCATATATTGGTTATATATATATATATATATATATATATATATATATATATATATAACAAACAAACTAGGAGGTACAATGATTCTCCGAGCTAAACATCCACACAAGTTCTGAACAAGATAACTAAGAAGATTAATTACAGAGGTTCTTGCTAGAATTAGAATCCTCTTTATTGGCAAGTATATCAAAAACAACAAACAAATTTGTATCCGGTAGTTGGAACTGCTCTAGTATGACAATAGACGGCAATTTTGACAAACACTTTTGAGACATAAAAACAAAGAAAAACAAAAAAACACTACGGAGAGTCACTTAGCCCCAAGCAATTTAATGACAAGAGGGAAGAAGCTGTTGGAATGTCTGCTTGTTTTAGTTTGCATTGATCGATAGCGCCTACCTGAGGGAAGGAGCTGGAAGAGGTGGTCACCAGGATGTGGAGGGCCCAAGAGGATTTTGCATGCTCTTATCTTAGTTCTGGTAGCGCGCAAGTCCTCAAGGGTGGGTATTGACAATTTTTTCAGCAGTCCTGATTGTCCGTTGCAGTCGGAGTTTGTCTTTTTTTTTTATGGCAGCACCAAACCAGACAGTGATGGATGAACACAGGACTGCTGTGTAGAACTGCCTCAACTGCTCCCGTGGCAAGCCGTGCTTCCTCAGAAGCCGCAGGAAGTACATCCTCTGCTGGGCCTTTTTGAGGATAGAGTTGATTTTGATCTTACACTTCAGGTCCTGAGAGACTGTAATTCCCAGGAACTTGAAGGTCTCGATGGTTGACACAGGGCAGTTGGACAACGTGAGAGGCAGCTGTGGCGAAGGATGCTTCCTGAAGTCCATGACCATCTCAACAGTCTTGAGCGTGTTGTGTCGGCTGCACCGCAGCTCCAGCCGCTTCACTTTCTGCCGATACGCAGACTCGCCACAGTCTTTGATGTGTGATGTCAACTGTGGTGTCGTCTGCAAACCTAAGGTGTTTGACACCTGGGTGCGTTGAGGTGCAGTCGTTTGTGTAGAGGGAGAAGAGCATCAGAAGGAGTACACATCCTTGGGGCAACCTGGTGCTGATGGTGCATGTGGTGGTGTCCCCCAGCCTCACCTGCTGTGTCCTGCCCATCAGGAAGCTGTAATTCCACTGGCAGATGGCAGTCGAGCCGCTGAGCTGTAGAAGCTTGAAGGAGAGGAGTTCAGGGGATGATGGTGTTGAACGCGGAGCTGAAGTCCACGAACAGGATCCTCACGTAGGTCCCCGCGCGGTGAAGTTGTTCTAGGATGAAGTGCAGTGCCATGTTGACTGCGTCATCCACAGACCGGTTTGCTCGGTAGGGAAACTGCAGGGGGTCCAGCAGGAGTCCTGTGACGCTCTTGAGGCGGTCCAGCACAATGCGTTCAAAGGATTTCATGACCACAGCTGTAGACATTCAGACCCAAGATTGCAAGTTTCTTGGGGACTGGGATGATGGTGGAGCCTTTGAAATAGGTTGGTACAAGTTCAAGAGATGCCGCTCACTTATTGAGCAATAATCGGTAATTTCCCTCATTTTACTTCCGCGTCCTTTAGTCTTTAAAAGTTGAAAATAATCTCATCAGTGGTGGTCCTTGTTATGTGCAATATGTGTGGCCGCACAGCGTGGCATTTGTCCACAGACAAATGGTACTTGAAATGGTTTTCTATTGGCATCATGACATTTAAGTCATTGTCTGTTTGGGGAATTTGTCCCCCTTTGTGGAGAAATTATAACAGGGTCTTCAAGGGGTTTGCGAGTAATCATTTAAGGGAGAGGTTATCAATGTCGAGGAAGAACTTCATTGTTCAGAGATCTCTATTTGGGGGAGGAGCTAAGGTGATCTCGCTGTTAGTAGAAAGTGGCTGAGTGTGTCATGGCTGCTGTGTTGTATTCTTGCTTTGCTAAGTGGTGAATTAAAAATGCAAGCTAACCAGCGACAGAGGTTGCGTTATTGCTTAACAATCAACAAAGGCAAGTTCAAACATTATAACTAAGTAAGAATAAGTTATGTTAAATAAGTATTCTGTTTGACAAAAATGGTAGTGTTCATGTCTACTGAAAGTTTAACAGTTCAGTGCGCATTCAAACGGGCCCTTTGTTTTACTGCTTATTGACACTATCCCTTTATTGATAGTTTAATGAAAAGGGTGCCTAAGGGGGATCTCGCACAGACTGCCATTCAAGCTAGGACTGCCACTAGGTCTTATACTAAACTTTGCTCTTGTTCTGTGTTTCAGCTTCTACAACAGCCAATTTCGGTAACAAAATAGTCAGGCCTTAATAAGCGTGCCCTCTGCTGTATTAAAATCTATTGTTCCGTGACAAAATCCTGAATGATCAAAAAGCAATGAATTGATTAATCTTTCCCATCCTCAGTGTTGACTATCATCATCTTGATTCTGGTAGAACCTGGCACTAGTCAGAACCACACAATATTACACAGAGGCGTCATGCTCATGGCGTCAAAGTAAATTGATTGTCATAATTCTTGCAGCGGCACGGTGGACGACTGGTTAGAGCGTCAGCCTCACAGTTCTGAGGACCCTGGTTAAATCCCCGGCCCCGCCTGTGTGGAGTTTGCATGTTCTCCCTGTGCCTGCGTGGGTTTTCTCCGGGCACTCCGGTTTCCTCCCACATCCCAAAAACATGCATTAATTGGAGACTCTAAATTGCCGTAGGTGTGAATATGAGTGCGAATGGTTGTTTGTTCCTATGTGCCCTGCGATTGGCTGCCAACCAGTTCAGGGTGTACCCCGCCTCCTGCCCGATGACAGCTGGGATAGGCTCCAGCACGCCCGCGACCCTAGTGAGGAGAAGTGGCTCAGAAAATGGATGGATGGATGGATAATTCTTGGAGGTAAGCATGCAGCCCCATTTCAGGTTTATAAGGCATTAAAGCATTCATCATAGATTAAATTGTCATCTGGAATCTCCCCAAACTCAGATGTATTTTTTATTTTTTTTGGACATTCAAACTCACACAGATGATAGCTTGAGGATAGCTTTTCTGAATGTGTCCGTGACTACATGACAATAACACATTGGTCATACATTCCAGAAATTGTCGTGAGGTAACATTTAAAGTTTTAAACTTTAGTTTTGATGGTTTTAATGGGTATAAAGTGGCACGCGGTCTAATTGATTTGAGTCAATCGAATCAGCCTTGCTTGCATGTAATGCTGACCCCATTGTAGGTTAATAGCTGTAATGGTGACACTTAATTGCCACTTGTGCCGTATTTTATTGGCGTGGACGTACATGTGCTTTTAACACGGTTGTGAGGGGAGGGTAAAGCAGTCATCACTGTCACGAGTTAGCTTATTTGGCAGAAGGACGCAATGAGTCTTTTGCTGAGCATTCAAGCGTTAATTATTGGCACAAAGTTTCAAGCTTACCAATGATGCCATTACTGTAAAACACATCAATGTATGATAGAGTCCGGACTCTCAAAGGGTTTAACATTTCTAAAGTCTTTAGAAAAGTAAACCACCAGTGAGGTAAATTACCAATAAACAAGGGCTACCTCATTTGTGTCCAAGTACCATTTTTTTAAGCAAACAAAACCCCAAACTAATAAATAATAATAATTAAAAAAAATCAAGACTTTGGACAAAGAGAAGCTGTGACATGTTCACCTATGTGGAAACGACAGACCAAATAAGGCATTGTCCTTGTATGAGTGGCAGTGTTGACTACCCATTTCCCCCCCCCCGATCCTCCTCATTTGTCCCTGCTGTGTTCACTTTAACAGATGAGTGGCCACAAGTCATTTGTGCAGTCTGGCTGTCACATCTCTTTATACGGCTGTTGTGCCAAAACCCACGCACCGAACATTTGAACACAATCCATTGAAAATGTGCTCCAATTAAAATCTTATTAAAGCTTAAATATGCAAACACCATCTTCCTTAACATGTCTGAATGAAAGTAAATCATGTATTATGTTACTTTATGCGATATGCAAACTGTCCATTTTTCATTTGATGTATCCACTTAAATGTTTTTCTTTGTACTTCCACATGCTTATACATGGGCTTACTCTCAATGCTTCTTAAGTCTGTACAAAACAAAAAACAGAGGCCCTGTCTTTAAAAATGTTACACCTAAGTCATATGAGATCTGGTCTAGTTTATTGTTGTTACAATATAAAGGATTTTTTTTCTCATTAAAAAATATTTTTTGTGGAATATCACAAATGTTTTTAAGTCCACCATCTGGTTGAAAGATGTCAGGAGCCAGGGAATGAAAATAATCAGTAAATCACTAATCTTGCTTCAAGCGAATGAAAATGAAGTGTTTGTGGTGAACCTTCAGACATGGGCGCCAACGTGTGTACAGAGACCACTAAATCTGACTCCACATCAAAAAAACAGTTCTTTGAGGAACATCACTTTGTTCATTATTCATTTTAATGGTGAAGTTTAAATAAGGCGGCACGGTGGGCGACTGGTTAGAGCGTCAGGCTCACAGTTCTGAGGACCCGGGTTCCATCCCCGGCCCCGCCTGTGTGGAGTTTGCATGTTCTCCCCGTGCCTGCGTGGGTTTTCTCCGGGCACTCTGGTTTCCTCCCACATCCCAAAAACATGCATAAATTGACAACTCTAAATTGCCCGTAGGTGTGGATGTGAGTGCGAATGGTTGTTTGTTTGTATGTGCCCTGCGATTGGCTGGCAACCAGTTCAGGCTGTACCCCGCCTCCTGCCCAATGATAGCTGGGATAGGCTCCAGCACGCCCGCGACCCTAGTGAGGAGAAGCAGCTCAGAAAATGGATGGATGGATATATATAAAGAGCACTCAGTCATTTCTTGCATTTCTTTCCGCCCTCTTGTCACCGCTTTCCTTTTGACAAAGTGAAATCTTCCATACTTCCATACTTCCATGATTATCCAGTGAAAGGAAGCTGACTGTGCTCTGGAATTATTCCCAGTCTTCTGTTGATCTGGGAAAATTGTGTACAAGTGGCGCTCGGAAGAAGAAGAACAACAACGTCAACATCATCTTGAAGTTTTTCTGTTCAAACACCATGCTGCTTAGCTAATTCCACCAGGCACGGAAGTGCAAAGGAGAGAAATATTGTTTTGAAGTGTGTGTGTGTGTGTGTATTGGTGGTCATTTATTTCCCCCTTTCACAGTTGATCAGTTGCCACTGCCCTGGAATGCAAATGTCTGAGAATGTTCATTCCCTCTGACCTAGAACATAGCGTGCTAATTAACAAATGGACCGACAAACACTTTGTACACTTCCTTTGTGGTTGTCGCGACAGAACCGCCACAGAATTAAGAATAGTACATTCTAATTTTGTGCAAAATTCTCCTCAACTAACCAGGAAGTGGCCTGCTCACAAATGGGCAGACCATCCATCCATCCATTTTCTTTACCGCTTATCCTCACTAGGGTTGCGGGCTGCTGGAGCCTATCCCAGCTATCTTCGGGCAGGAGGCGGGGTACCACCTGAACCGGTCGCCAGACAATCACAGGGCATATAGAAACAAACAACCATTCGCACTCACATTCACACCTACGGGCAATTTAGAGTCCTCAATCAACCTATCACGCATGTTTTTGGGATGTGGGAGGAAACCGGAGTGCCGGTAGAAAACCCACCCAGGCACGGGGAGAACATGCAAACTCCACACAGGTGAAAGGTATGAAACTAAATCATACAAGAAAAAAATGGCACCACAAACATTAATAGTTGGTGATGGCGCTGTCAAGGATGTGACACGTTTTTGCAGTGAGAACACCACCAAAGTACTGCGTTTTACCAATGACATGGTGTCTGATATCTCTAAAACAAAATCCTGGAGATCACTAATCAGCACCCAACTGTGAAATATGTCATTATACACACAGGGACCCTGGATGTTCTCAAGCAGCAATCAGAGGTACTGAAGCGAGATTTCATTGATCTCCTAACAAAAGTGCATGTTTGGATGCTGAGGTTTTTATTAGTGGACCTCTCCTGTTTGTACAATTTGGAGATGAGCGTTTCTCTAGGCTCAGTCAATTAAATAAGTGGCTCAAAGAAGTGTGTACGGCACTATCCGTGAGTTTCATTGATAATTTCTGCATTTTTTTTTTTTTTTTTTTTTGGGAGCGCAGACATCTTTACAAGGCAGACGGTTTCTGTCTAAATAGACAAGGGTTTAAGTTAATGACTGCCAACATGATTTTACTGCGTATGTCATTCAGCGGCCCAAAAAGAAAACACTGGCCTTGGTGAAGGACAAAAAGATGCAGTTGTTACCAATCAATCGGAAGAACAGGAGATAAGGTGACATGAGGCGCAGACGGATTCATCAGGGTCATCCAAACAATCGGAGGAGCGAATGACAAATGAGATGAGCCAGCACGTTGAATCTCCCACACCCCTCCCTGCCCCATTGGCGCAAAGCCCAACGCAAAACTCACTCTCAACTAGCCTAAATTCTCTGCCAGGTGTGACTGACTGGATAAAGACGATTGTCAATATTGGAATCCAATGCATACCATGTCAAGATCTTCCTCCCACTCCCCCTCGCCTGAAACCACCATCCACCAAGATGCGAAGGCCCCCTCCTTCACTCATGAAGAACCTTACCTGCGAATCTGACTGATATCTGCGGGGTCTTTTCCAGAATAAGTCAGACCCCTATGGAGATCAGGGATTTTTGATCCTTGTAATCACAAGGGACAGAAAGTTGGTCAAAGAAATATGGCACAAAAAAAGTAGAACTACAAACTTGGTGGGGATAAAATCTGAATCTATCAAACCATTGTCTCCAGTTATCTCTCCGAGACTAGCTCTTTTCAATATCAGGCCACTGGGTAATAAATCAATGTTGATTAATGACATCATTACAACCTATGGTCGGGACTTTTTCTTACTAAACGAAACGTGGTTAGCAAAGTAGCTGTAATACCATTTTAAATGAGGCGACACCAGCAAATCTTTATTTTATGAACAAGTGTCGAATAGGGGAAAAAGGCAGTGGTATTGCTATTATTTTCGAGTCATCATTTCAGTGTAAATAAATTATATTGGGTGATTTTAGCTCTTTTTAATATCTCAGTTTTTTAGTTAAAGGTGACACAAAGGTTATTGTTTTCATAATTTATAGGCCTCCAATATACAATAGAAAATTTATGGAGGACTTTTTAGAACTGCTGTCAGTTATTTGTACTGACTACAACTATGTTGTCATAACGGGAGACTTTAAGATTCATGTTGACAATAACATGGGGGGGGGAATCTAAAGAACTCTCTGCGATACTCTACACATTTGACCTGTCTCAACATATTAAGAGTCCAACCCACAGTCAGGGTCACATCTTAGACCTGGTCATCTCTAAGGATCTTGAAATTCTATCAACTGACATTAAGGATATGGCTATTTCTGACCATTATTGTACATTATTTGAATTGTGAATGCTGAGACAGTTGATGAACTTTTGGATAATTTCACCTGTAAAATCTCAAATGTCATGAATGCTGTCGCTCCTATTAAAACTAAGACAATCTTGAGGCGACCTAGAACATCGTGGAGGAAAACAATGATGGTAAAGACATATGTGTGACATATGTACGGTGTGAGTTATAAAAAAGTGTGTGAAGTGAGTGGCTAGACTCCTGCAGGCCTGGCCCAGCCCGACGGGCTGGAAGACCACAGTACGTCTTGGACGGGATATTTCGGTGACTAAAGAATTTCAGACCAACACTAAAAATTTTGTTTTGGGCCATTTTTGGCAGGCGAACTTTTTCAGTGACTTAGAAATGTATACGTAGGGGATGGCCCGAGACAGCGGCCTAGTAGCCCCGGGCCATCATTAATGTCAGACCCCGGTGATGGTAATGTCACTTGAGATCCCGTTTCCAAAATTCAGTCCTTTGTTTTTGGTAGGATTATGAGATTGAGGTTGCTTCTGACTGTGTTTCTTACTAGAGAATAATTCCACAAAGAGAACACACCAGTGGCTTCAAATAAACATGCTGTCATTAAAAAAAAAAAAAACTCTTTTAAAAATGACATTTACTGAAACAAATTATTGCAGTCCATTCTAAATGTTTTCATCTGTCTCACCACATTCCATCTTTTAATCTGAAGTAATGAGAACAAACTGAAGCTGTGCGAACATTCTTGCAACAATGCAATCATTAGCTAGCAACATCAACGATAACAATACGCAGCTGAGGCTTGGAAGTTCTTCCGTATCATCATTTTATTTGTACTGAGCTGATGGTGAGGTTAGAAAAAAAATATCTTAAGTGTATTGTTTTTTTTCCCCCCGCCGAAATCCGATTTGACGCTATTGAGGCAGGCAAGCATGTTGTGTTGTGTTTGCACTCAGTATGGTTGGAGGAGCCATAATGACGCTTTTAGCGGCTGTTCTTCCATCGATCTTTTCATGGAGCAGTTTGATAGGAATTGCAGATAGTCAGGTCACTGGGCTAATTTGACTTTGTTAATTTGTATTGGTGTTTGTAGCCTACTTTCAGTTACACTCAGTTTTCTTTTCCAGCCACTCCAGCGTCAATGCAAGCACTGCATCAAACTTTCAGTCTTTTACAAATACAAGTACAAGACCTTGACTTGCATGTGCCTTGACTTACAAGTGCTGACTTTCAAGTGTTTTTCAAGTTACCAGCCATCGCTTGGTTATTTTTATTTTTTTTATTTGTAGTAAGGTGATTACTCTAGCAATGGAGGGGGGATTACTGTATTTCATGATAGTCTCTTTTATTATGTTGTGTCTGTCCATCCATTTTGTCTACTGCTTAGGTTTGAGGGTGAGCTGGAGTCTATCCCAGCTTACTTTGGGCGAGAGGCAGGCTACGCCTTGAACCGGTTGCCAGTCAATTTCAGGGAGGTTTTATGTTTTGTGGTGTTTTTTTGAGGGGCTGAACAGGTTAATGGCAGTTCAAGTCATTGCAATGGGGAAAATTGTTTCCATGTACCAGTAATTGAGTTACGATCATGAAACAAACTAAACCCCTAAATCAAGGAAACACAACAATGGAATGTATTGTTTGTACACTGTAAAAAAAACAACCTATAGAATTTATAGAAATTTAGGGTACCAATTTGCAGCCACTTTTAATTGGGTTTAATTAAACCACATATTTTGGGTGAATAATACATTAATTCAATAGTGATAAAATACTTACAAAACTTGGATTAAGATTAACCCACATTTCTGATTATTATTATGATTAGGGAATTTATTTCACTGATGCAGGTCTGCCTCGTGCCTATTTGGGCAGTATCAAGTCTATCAAAGCAAGTGTGGTTCCAACTAACTAACAGACTCAACTGACCAATCAGTGAGATGCCTACACAGACATCATCCATGTTTTTATGATCATGGCCGAGCAATTATTGTTTTCCATACAATCTCTAGACACGGTTTTATCAAATGAAATGCACATATAGCCTGCTAACCTTACCTGACACACTCATAATACAAGCAGGAACCTATCGAAGTAATTATCGTTTTGTTAAGCTTGTTTTACCATATAATGCCATTTTCTTGGTTGTTTTGTTTGCGTTTGTGCTGATTCGCTACCTAACAACCAATCGGAGTGATCAGTTGTCACCAATGGGCGACACCATTTTGTGCTGATGAGGCAATGACACGTCAGCCAATCAGTGCGGCATGCATGTGTCACGTGATGCATATTGTCGTACCAATGGCTTTTCGGTGGATTTTACAACATTTTTCTTGGTAACACTTTTTACTGTAGGTCAAATTTACCCTAATTTTTAGGGTAGTTTACCCATCTAAAATAATGTAAATTTAAGATGATTTTCACGCAGTAGTCAATTAAAGTAAATATTTGTAGGAAAAATACTTCTGCACCATGAATATAAAACAATCACATGAAAAACTGAAACAAAAAACACAAAACAATGCCTTACCTTTACTCCTGTGGTTGACTTGGCTTCTTCTTTTCTGTGAGAAAATTCTTCCAGCAATGTTTTTCTCATTTCCAGTTTTGAAGGATTAACCACCTTGGTTTTTTCAAGACACCATCTAAGGAGCCAATGGAAGAAAAATGCACTGTATGTCACCAGAAGAAAGCCGTTACTGTGGTAAGCAGCAGCAACGATTTTAGCTCCAAAAGAAATATAGTACAAGATATTGCACAGGAGAAGGGGAGTAGAAGTGATACCCCAATGATAACGAAGTTGGGATGTTGTGTAAAATGTAAATAAAAACAGAATCAAGACTTATAAGCAAAATGTTGGATGTGGAAAAACTTACTCAATGAATTGAATATATGAGTCACCTCTAAAGCTTCTCGACAGGTTAAATTTTCATAGATGTGAATGATGCACAATTTGTGGCCAAAACGTAAAGACTGAAGATGAAGGGTGATGAAGTGCCGAGGTGAGTGGCTCAGAAATGTTTCTCTCTTGGATTGGGAGATGCGCTCAGTGTGTAATATTTCTAATATAGCTAACATACTGACCCAATCTCTGGCAGATACTTTAAAGAGTCGGTTAGCAGTTTTTACCCTCACTTCATAAATCCCCTCCCTCCAATATGACCAAAGCCACGCCCCTCACTGACGTGCACAAAAACGATTCTCAAAAATCGCCATTCATAATGCCATGCAATTATTAAAGTTCGTAGTTGTGATAGTCACAAAGAACACTGTCTAGCTTCAAGAAAATAACAATGCTAGCAATACTATGCTTGCATTAGCACTATAAACAAGCCAACATTAGCCACAGCTGCTACATTGGTAGCATGAGTTAGTCTTAATAGATTGTAACTATAACACTGTTATTACCGTATTTTCACGACCATTGGGCGCACCGTATTAAAAGGCGCAGTCTCAGTTACGGGGTCTATTTCCGTATTTAACACATACGTAAGGCGCACCGTATTATTGGGCGCAGGCATGGTAAAACATACGCTAGCTTAAAACATACGGTAGCATGCATGCACGCTAAAACAATGTTTTTAAAAAGGCAGCGGGAGCAAAACTGAGTTCGGCTGTACTTTATTGAAGTATTTCACAATGTACTCACGTTATTTTTTGATCAATCCTCATCCACAAATCCATCAAAGTCCTCATCTTCTGTATCCGAAATGAACAGCTGGGCAAGCTCTCAATCAAACACGCCAGGTTCGAGTCGGTGCGAAAGCTCGAACAGGCATCCACAATCCATTCACAAATTGTGGCGTAACTCGCCCGACACTGCCTCCCTGTTTTAGTAAAGCTGTGTTCGCCATCTGTCATCCATGGCTCCCACGCCGCTCACTTCACTTTGAACGCTCTGTTTACACGGATGTCCAGCGGTTCGTCAAGCCTCCCGGAATGACGGCAAGCCCAGAGTTATTGCACTCAGTCGAATGGTGACTTGACTGTTCTTTGCTCATTAATCCATTGCTCGAGTTGGTCTTCCAACTCGGGCCACCTCGCCTTGTTTACGCGTTTTGTTTTTCTTTTTTTTTCTCCGCGGAAACAGCTTCGTCTTCTTGACTTGGCGAAGCTCGTTTTCCTGCTTCCTCCACTTGCGAACCATGGATTCGTTGCGCTTGAATTCTCTCGCGGCTGCTCGATTGTCGGCAGGAAATGCTAAAAAAAAAAATAATAATAATTTTATAATTAAAAAAAAAAAAAGTCAAGCGGAGCGCTCATCACACAACAACATTTATAGATGTTGGAACTCGGTGCCCACATAAGGCGCGCCGCATTATAAGGCGCCCCCTCCATATTGGAGAAAATTTAAGACTTTTAAGTGTGCCTAATGGTCGTGAAAATACGGTAGTTTTATTTTTTGGAATTTACACTCAAAAATAAAATCAAGCTGCTAAAGAAACCTGTCGAGCAGAAATGTTGCTCAGTTTGTGTCGCTTCTAAATATTTTCAACTGCTTAGGGGTGGGTAAAAATATAGATTCATCAATTCATTGCAATCCTTCCCACCACTGAATTGGGCGGAAAGAGTGGCTCTTACATCTTAACGACTGATCCCTATGTACGAAACTGTCACTTCCCATTTCATTTCTAATGAGTGGGAATTAGTGTCAAATGTTCTGCAGACTAGAACCCTGCATAAAAGCAACAGGGAGGGAGCAATATAGTGAAAGTTTTGCCAGATGTAATAAATAAATGGGGTTTGATGGAGAAAGTACCGGCAACCGCCAATTGTCCTTATGCTGCGAATGTGCTACTTAATTAGGTATTACTTAAAAATCCTGAAAATAATAATAGTAACCCTAACCCCAATAACTAAAGAAATATTATTTTAGTATACATGCACTTTATTTTTCAATACAGAACTATCATCATGTTTAGTTTTGTACTCCATATGCACAAATAGGTTATTGTGCGCATTTTTTATTTTTGTTCCAATTTCTAAGAGAATCTTTTATTTTTTTTAAATTTACATGCACCTTTTCAGTGTTTATACACAACTTTCATGTTTGTAACGTTTTCACTCCATGTCCACAAATAATGTGCAAATGTCTATTTTCAGCTGTTTTATTGCTTAAAAAAATGTGACGTGACATACGAAATGTTTACATGGCATCATAAATAAATAGTTCACAATTGTCAAAATTTACTCTTAATCATTTGTGTAATTCTACTTCTTGCTGAAACAATATCTGAGCATTTAAATCGATATTGAATCGAATCAAATTGCAGCCTAAAGAGTCAAAATTGAATCGAATTGAATTATGAGTTTCTTCTTAACAATGCCCAGCGCTGCAACTTCTTGTGGTCCTTTTGATCTGCTTCTGTTTGCTAGTCTCATGTCCATTTATTAGCAAATGAGAGATAGATATTTCCAGTGATTTTTCCAGAGGTCTGGAAATAATTTGTCTTGTTGTGCTGAACGCAATTCAGTAAGCATTGAGCATTCCAAATCTGATTTATTGATTTTATTGGTCGTGGTTGCCTTCTGCAAACGTATCAGACTTTATTAGTTAAGCAGCGATTAATGTCAAATGTTGTCAGGCAGCTGTTGTTTCCCTCCACTGACAGCAAGAAACGACTTACTCTTCAAGTCTGCCCAAATAAATGTGAAAGCTGGAGCTATCTCGTGTGTAGTAGCATGACCCGTCACCCTCACATCAAGAGCCATTTAATATGATTATTTATGGAAAGCACATGCTATTCATACTTAAAAGAAAAAAAGATATGACATTCCTCTCCTCTTGACAAAGTTAAGTTAAGAGCACATAAATCTGATTATTTATCTGCGCCAGTTCGGCCAAGAGTCATATTTACAAGCTGATATGGATTAGAATAATTCTCGACTACGATATAAGCTTGACGACATATATGAGTTCAAACTCGCGTGCAATAAATTGCAACAAGTTGCCGGAGAGATGCTTGTCTGTTTCCTGAGTACTGTTGAAGTGCCTTGCATGGCAGTGAACGACCTCAGTCTCAGTTCAGGTCTCTTGGTTGCTGGCCAGGCGGAGGTGTAGGCTCGGGCAGTAGATGGGTGGATGGGAGTCGGGTATGCAAGACTGTTGTATTTTTACCAGGTGTTTTATATATACCTATATATGGGTTTATGGTCAAAAATGTGAACCTCTGTTTCATTGGATCATAACAAAATCTCCCTAACATATATAGGACAATGTGTCGTGGTTCGATGAAACCAAGGTTGAATCTTTTGGCCATAATTCCAAAAGGTACGTTTGGTGCAAACACAACACTGCTCATCACCAAAAGAACACTTTACCTTCAGTGAAGCATGTTGGTTGCAGCATCATGCTTTGTGGCTGTTTTTCTTCAGCTGGAACTGGGGCCTTAGACAAGGTAGAGCGAATTATGAACAGTTCCAAATACCAGTCGGTGTTAGTACAAAACCTTCAGGAGAAAAAAGAAAATGTCAGGAAAATCTTACTAGAGCGACCGAAATGTATTTGGGTTTAATCAGAGGCAATTTAAATGGTGGCTGAAATGTGTGCTGACTCCCATTTTAATGAGTTTGAATTTGATAAGTTACAAAGCCACGTATGTGCACACTTGTGCAACCACATTATCTCAGTTGTTTATTTTTACTTCCCCTCTCAAAAAGAAAAGAAAATGTGGAAAAGTTTTGAAATGATTTATCTTAGTCTAATTCTTTATATCACGAAAACTTGGCATTTCATTAGGGGTCTGTCGACTTTTTATACCCACTGTTGGTTGGTAGTACGGCAGGCAGAAGATTTGGTGGAGAGTGAAGAAACCGGTCTGGTGCGTTGTTTAGTAGGTAAGCAGGTAAGGAAGGATGACTCAGCTGGGTGAAGGTAGGTTGGTTAGCAGGATAGTAGTAGGCATCTTGTTTGACAGGTGGGTAGATGGTTGGTTGGTAGGTAGCCTTGGGCTGGAGAGAGAGATTTGTTGGTTGCAAGATAAGCAGGTACCGGGTAGGTCTTACGCTGGGGCATAAGTTGACTTGCATTGCAGGTAAGTAGGAGACATGATGGCTTGTAGGTCGCGTTCGTAAATGAGAATTCTAGTATTTAACCGTCAAGGCAAATCATTTAATTCTAACATGCTTAACAGGCATCACATTAAATAAACAAATCCTCTTTGATAACATCAGAAAAACAGACCTTATTTATCTCATTTGATTCCTGAAGACGTCGCAATTACTGACCTGGACCTGTCGAATTATGTTTTGCTTTAACAAACAAAAAGAAACAATATTCCTCTCCCTGAGTAACCTCAGCCCAATATAAGATAGAACCACAAACACCCTATCCTGAACCACGTCTGCTGCCAGGTGGAATTAGATCAAACTGAAGGAAATGTGTGTGTGTGTGTGTGTGTGAGAGAGATTTGACACTTCAGCAATTCATTGCCTCTTTTTTGCCCGTTAAAAACTTTGGTTAGCCATTAAGTGTCATCAAGGATAGGTTATTGAACTAATTTGGCACTCTTTTTACTACTTTCTTTAATCACTGTAGCATGTCCAATTACTCAGTTGAGTTATAACGTTGCTGACTTAAGTACTCGACCCAAAATAACAGCGGTATGACAGCATTTTTACCCACACGTGCAGAAGCCAAAAGCCAGGTTTATTGGGGTTGTCTTCATTGTCTCCTGACACATTTTCCCTTTTTATGACTGTATGTTGAACGTGTATGCTTAATTGTTGCTCCACGGCGATTCCACCTGGTACTGCTTCCTCTCCTGTTCCCTCGTAGCCCTATGTTCTGTCCAGCTAGGTCTTTCTGTATCAAAACTTGGTCCCTGTACAAACATAACACACTACGATTGATACCATTAATATTTTTTTGCATGGATTCTCATAAAATCTGAATAGGAACTTTCTGCATATTTTGCAAAAAAAAAAAAAAAAAAACGAGACTCATTTCGTATTGATAATGAGATTGATAACACCCTGCCGACAAGTAGAGCTTGGATTTATCAGTGTTTGCCTGTTGTAGCCTTGTTAGAATCTGCTCCTCTAAAGAGAACGCGTCTACTTCCATTTGTTTTGCATTGACGTCCAAAGATGATGTTACGTGGAAACACTGACTGCAAACCGATATCATCCATGTGAATGTGAGGAATTTCTCCCTTATCTGTGAGCAGATCAAAACAAATGTGAGGTGATGTTGTCTTTTGCGGAGGTACACACATCAAAATATTTAATGTTTAAATACCGGACCATCAGTTGTATGATCTGGACAATTCCCCATTTTGAAATAAATGTCCTTCCTGACCCTACGGCGTCAAAGATGTTTTGCAGTTGTGTGCTTTTGGATAGCACATGAACTACCGTAAATGCATTCAACGTAAGCCCAGAAGCTGCAGCTGAGATGCCATTTAGTAAAGGTTCAGGTGGTAACAAGTTCAAACGCAGATGCAATTTAGGTGCATTATCTTCGGCGAACTTGCTTCTTAACCCACAAAACTGAGATGAAGTTGATTGGCGCATGTGTCGACAACATGGCCTGGATTTACAACGTCGTATTTGGTAATCTGCCTTGTGACGATGAGGATTTAAATGTATTGAAACCTGTCTCGCTGCTTTGAATCAAATGTTTTGGACAGTATGGTTGGACCTCAGTGGGAATCAACACAATCTCTTCTGGGAAGCGGATTGAGCTCCAATGTATTTTTTCACCCCCAGTTTTCCCAATACGAAATAATCAAAATAGAAATGATCATTTTCAGGGTTACTGTTATAAAATATTTCAACTGTATGTTTTTAGTAACTGTTAAAGTTAATGGGAGTTAAAGAAGTTAAAGAGGAGCCAAACCCAAGATGTCAAAACTTTATATTTTAAATGTGCACATCTTTATCAGCTTCTGTTGACTTAAGTCGACTAAATATTTGTTCCAAAAAATAAGCTGAAAACATTGCATCTACCTTTGTCAGGCGGAATCCTCGCATCTCTAAAATAACTGCTTTTCAGGGAAAAACAAAAAAACAAAACTCCTTGTTGCTTGAGTTACCAAACGCATCATCATTCAACCTTGTTGCGATGTCGTTGTGCACCAGCATCAACACAACGCCACCCCAAAATCATATTCAATTGTTAATTTAATACAATACAAAATTGCTATTTGCTACGCTGCCATTGATTAAAATGGTACACTACAGCACCAGAACAGAAAGTTGTACAAAAAGTACTAAAACATTTTTAAGAGTAGTATATGTGTCATCACTTATTATCGGAGTTAAGATAATGTTTTATAATTTTAATATAAGGGGGACTTAAGCAAACAATGTTTAGAATACATTTTACAGTATGTGCCAACACTAGTTGAAACAAAGTACTCTGATTTATATTGCGTTAGTGGAAAAAGAGCTGAACAGAGTAATTAATCAACATAAGCCATGTTGGGCGAAATCATTATCAGCAGCAGACTGGAAGCGGCGTCAAAGCACCAGAAGGGAGTTACCCGCTAACAGGGCCCGTCCACTATGTCGGCTGACCGATTGCTCCAGCTGTCCCCACATCGTCTCTTCTTTTTATGCATTATTAACAATTTTAAAAGGATGAAAATAGCTCAAGAAAAATAGCTTTTTCCACTTCCGATCCCATACCAATATTGCAGCCTTGAATCTTAGCCGATACCAATATCGGTCCGATCCAATCTCAGCAATAATCGTTCTTACTTTACTTATTTTGTAGGATGGAATGTTAGAAACGCCTTGATGAAGTGATATTACTCAAACAGAGAACAATAATCAACAACAGTAAGTATGAGGAAAAACTAAAATTTTTTTATTATTAACCAATGGGTTACATAAAGTCACTTGTCCACAGATGGCAGATGGTCCGGAACCTGGGTCCCTCATAATGGCAGCCGATGATCTTAACCATTGGGCCACGGCTGCACAAAACATAAAAGATGCCTACGAAAAATTCTCCAAGCAGTTTAAGTTGTAATGGCTTGAAGTTGGGCTTGTTTGTTTTGAACAAAGCCACGACTGATATTGGATTAAATGTGGCTTGGCGGGAGTCTTAATTCTGTGCTTTTCCATGGACCGCAGTATTAGTTGAAGCTGAGTTCTGAAGTCGTGCTCCATTATCAGTGTCTAGTCGCCAACTGCGTCTCTATTCATTCAGCTGTCATCATTTGACTATTGACTGTAAGAAGTCAGATAGTGCCGGCGCCCTTTGCAAACTGTTTCTGTTCCAGATCAAGACGGAGACGCCTTTCTCTAAGGACCCTGGCTTTCTGATTGTCATTTTCTTCAAAACATAAAGTATATTTATAGTAGACATACTGTTATACTCTACTTGAGTATCGCACATTCTTTCATGACCTCAACCATGACCCAACCAAAACCAAAGTTACGTACTGAACTGTGACTTCTTTGAACTGTCACACCCCTACTTTTTTTAGTAAATGTTTAAGCTTGTAAAAAAAAAAAAAATATATATATATATATATATATAAATTGGACAGACTGTTTTTCTTCATGTTCTGGAAAGGAAGAATACATTTGCTAGCTTTTTCTTCATTTTTGTGTTAAAAGAGAGTAACCTGTTTCGAAGCCACAGGGAAAGAACACCTTTTATGAAAACGACATGCTGGATGTCTTTTATTATGGGAACAACGTAAAATTCGGAAGACTTTACAGAGCAATCACTAAAATACTCATTTCTGCCTAACATGCCAGTGGTTGTACCTCTTTAAGACTTATTAGGAAATAGTCTGAATATTTCAAAGCTGACAAGTATATACCTCATTTGGCCGAAATGCTGTGCTAACCTTCATAAAACATCACAAGAATCCTCCTCAAATCTCAATGTGTCTGCAAGCACAGATGATTTGGAGTTTTGATGGAGCACAGTTTAATAGAGTCAAATTGTCCAAAATTGAAGAGTAGATGGAATGAGCCGGATATTGATCTTTAAACATGATCCTTGTGTGAGCTCAGGTCCCCTTAAGTGTCAGCCACATCGTTCATGCTTCCACCGGGCCTGCAAGCAGCGGAGATAATGCATGCTTCATCTCTCACGGCACAATATCAGGACACCAAGCATCAGATAATACTTCTGGTGTTTCTTTACAGTGTCATATTTTTAAAATATTTTTATTTGGCTACTCCACAAATCACTGCTCTGCTACTTTTGTTTTGAATATCAGACTCGCATCACTGCCAAGAATGGAGCCCATCATTGTTACTTTGTTTTAATAACCCAAGTGTTGACAGCCTTGGATAATGAATGGAATGTTTTGAGCCTGATTAATGCACACTGTTGAAAATCAGGTCTGCCGTTAACCTTTGAATTGCGTCGATTTAAAAAAATATATACAGCCAAGGTATTGATAACATCAATTGTAACTACTTATTGTGTATAGTGATAACTGTGAGATGAGCTGCAAGTACATTACCAATGCTGAATCTGTCGAATATCTGCTGGTTGTGTTGTTTTCGTCTAAAATAGTGGTGAACTAACCCACCTCAAGCTCTGACCTGGATTCATTGGGCAAACGTAACCAAAACGGCAGCACCAAAAAAAGGTTTGGAATGAAAGTTTGGTGTCTTAACACATAATTATCTTCATGCAAAGATGATCATCAGTCGTGTAATTAGCATTCTATGTCGTGTGTTGCCATTTCTTGGCTTTGCTCTGCATTTTTCCACACCAATCCCCCCCCCCATCTTTTTAAACTACACTTACTTAACAAGAATTGATACTCTGATAACAACAGACACGCTTCAGCCCATCTGCAGTTGAGCAACTAAACACACACCTTGCCACTATGTTTGTGTTTCAAATGATGACAAACCAGCTCCACTTACCAGTCTTCTGACATGAGTGTGATCATTGACTCGAGTCTTTGTTGACTTGATTGCTCCCCTCACTGCCAGCATAATGAGGTTTAATACCTCGCCATGTCCTTTTCTTCATTATGTGCTTCCTTTCTTCTTCCTTAATTATCATTCCATCTTCACACTGTGCCTGCGACATGTTCACTTGTATTACTAAGCAACCACTTGGTGACGGTATTTGAATGTTCCACAGAGGATTGCTGAAGTCAAAGCTGCGAGGATGGCGCGCATTTACGAAAGCAGTTTGTTTCACGGAGACAAAAGAGTCATGAAAATACAAAAGTGTGAAAGATCTGGTTACAATAACACGTGTGAACAAACCAATTGTTGGTTCAAATCAAATGCCACTGAGCAGTGTAACAATTATCACTTGGCATTCACCTTGTGATGTGAAATTCCCTGCGAGATGGCACTATTTCTCTTCTTTCTAAAACATATCTTACATTTAATACATCCCAGCCCACGCCAACTTCACCGAGCAATCATGTAGGGCCCGCTAAATTGACCAAATCTGTGCATTCACCAAAGCTCAATGCAGCTCTGCTTACCTGCTGGCTTTTTGACAGGAGAGCAGGGGCGTCACATCCGTGAGGGATGTTTGTGTTTCTGCATGATTGTGCCCCTGCATGACAATGCTTCAAACAGTGTACTTTGGCCGTTGCTTGATAGTGACTTCGGATCTTCACCCAGCCTAGCTGACTGTGTCATGGGTGCACAAACTCGGTGCGGGGGCGGTTATGTTAATTTGCTGTTGTGTAACAGGAGGGCGGGAAATCAGACGCTCGCATACACTTTTACAGGAATAGGCAGAGAACAAAAGGTCTACTTTTGTACAGAAACTTTTTGTATGCAACCAATTAAAAAGTCAATTTTTAATAATTTTGTCCATGCCCCCTTTAATACAAAAGTAATGATTAAATGGTGAAACCAATAAGAATAGAGAATCATAACTCTTCCTAGCAACGAGGTGACCAGGAAAGATATGATCTAGGTTGCTGCATTCATAAAAGATAGGACAATACTTTTTTGATTCCCAGTGGGGAAAATTTATATTTCTTTCTTAAATGTATTATTGTGTGAATGCTGAATGCATATGTTATTCTACCTTAATTTGTATCTTTATTTTTCTTTTTTATTATTCCGCCGTGTTTTTTGACGGGCTTCTCCTTCGCCATTTTACATCCGATTCACTCCGTTCCAACTTTGACGTGTTTGAAAAATTCACGCGAAACATTCATCAAAGCCGCAACATTTTTACATTACCCACAATTCCACATTTTACACCCAAATAATGCCCATTCATTCCCAATGACACTGTCAACAAAATACTTTCACATCATTCTCTTTCACTTATGAAACATTCAGCTCATCCAAAACTTCTTCAACACACATTCCCGTATTCCCCACATTCCCATATTACCCACATTCCACATTTTTCACCCACATTTTACTGTTGAAACACCCACATTCTCCCCCATTCCATTCTATTCAGCCTTCTTCCCCCCTGCTTCCACACTTCTTCACCAATTCAAACCTTTCCACTTACTACATGTTTTCCACATTCCCACATAACCCACCTTCTGCACTCTGCGACACTAAAATACCCGCATTTTAGCCACAATAAGACAAATTCTACATTTTTAGCTGCCATTTCCTTATTTCTCAACCGATTCCCACCGTTCCAACTTCTACGTGTTCAGCTCATTCAAGCACATGTTTGCAATCAGCGTTGGAGCATTCACACGCAATTTCTCCAGGAATTGCACCTTCCAGTTATTATTATTTTGCTCATTTAAACATCCATCCATCCCTTTTCTGAGCCGCTTCTCCTCACTCGGGTCGCGGGCGTGCTGGAGCCTATCCCAGCTGTCATCGGGCAGGAGGCGGGATACACCCTGAACTGGTTGCCAGCCAATCGCAAGGCACACACAAACAAACAACCATTCGCACTCACATTCACACCTACGGGCAATTTAGAGTCTCCAATTAATGCATGTTTTTGGGATGTGGGAGGAAACCGGAGTGCCCGGAGAAAACCCAAGCAGACACGGGGAGAACATGCAAACTCCACACAGGCGGGGCCGGGGATTGAACCCGGGTCCTCAGAACTGTGAGGCAGACGCGCGAACCAGTCGCCCACCGTGCCGCCTAATCAAACATATGAATAGCAAAATGAGTGAAACTAATAATTTTGGAGTGGTCTCTTTTTTCAGAGTTCTATAGTTCAGTAGTTTAGTTTTATTTGAAGTGAAACACATAGATTCACTGCACACACGAGTAAAATATTTCATAATGATTTTTTTAAAATCGTGATTAGAGCTTTCATCAAAGAAAAAATGTAAAAGAAAGCGTCATCATGAAATTAGAATTATAAGACAATCAAAATTATTTTTACATGATATAAATAATGTAGGAATACATTTTTTGAAGCACTTTTAAACTGTTTTTTTTGGTTTTTTTTTAAATCGCAAATGTACGCATCTCATCAATGTAGGGTCAAAAGAAAACACATTGGCGTCTCTCCTCTGACGAACACGCAGAGAGGGCGGAGCGGATCGCGGTGATGACGTCAGTGCAGCAGCATCAGCATCCCTAAAATAAAAAAACAAAAAAACCCACATCACTCCATGTCGACCATTGCGCAACTCGGCGCGACGAGCGAGCAACCAACTAAAAGCCGCAACAGCCCCGCCGCCTCTCTTGGGGCTGCTTGCGTGCGTCTCATCTGCGCTACTTGAGGAGCTAAAGACGCCCGAACCAGCGCGGACTCTTGTTTTCAGGGGTGGATTTGCCCCCAACACAACGGAGCCATGGACGATGTTAAAAAGCCAAGAGTTGTTACTCCTCTTCTTCTTCTTCACGTCGCCATTCTCTTAAGTAAGTGACAAGTTCAATCAATCGACTGACTCCTAAAACTGAAACTTTTCTCTCTTAACGGGTTGCTGTTATTTCATCCCTGTTTTTAAACTTTGAAATATTGAAACTCTCATTTTGAGGCGCACTTTCAGACATGTTTGCATTTATATGTACTGTACATTAAACAATAACATCGAGCCAAACTTGACAGGATTGTAATTAAATTAATTCATATTTGACTTCCAAGGCTTTAGTCACAGGAAGTTGATTGGAAAGCAAAAATAATTAAATAAATAAATAAAACTACTTTTTTTAAGCTAATACATTATACAGCGTATATATAATTGTATATATTGAAAAGTAAAATATATTTTTTAACCTTAGTAATGCTTTATACAGTACATATAATTGTATATACATATAGTTTTAGATAATGTATATAGTATACACGCTATATATTGTGTATATATAGTGTATATATTGTGTGTATACACTGATACCCCGAACTGCTCCCCGGGCGCTACAGCTGCCCCCTGCTCCAGTGTGTCCACTAACAAGTGTGTGTGTTCACTGTGATGGGTAAAATGCAGGGAAACAAATTTCATGTGCAGGCATGCATGTACATGACAATAAAGGTGATTCTTATTCTTCTTCATAATTTGTATATGCACACTGTATGTATATACATTGTTTATATTTACAAACACCTATACATATATAAATACCTTTATACATATATGTATATATGTATACACAGTGTATATAATGCCTTTATATGTATGTGTGTATATAATATTGTATTTTCGCTATAGTGATTTCATTTACTAAACTCCAGAGGGTCAAGGCATTTGTCAGAGATCTTTTTGCATTGCATTTTGAATTGTAACCTAAAAAAAAGCAATACTGAATATATTTTAATCTGTATGTCAATTTAGGGTGAGGGAGTCATCTAATCTATTGATCTAAAAACCAGGGCAGTGAATGCGCTTCATTCACTTTGAAAACATATGCACTTTTTCCTGCGTTATAGCCATGAAACGCTTGAGTTTTTGTAGTCATATGCAGTACACGCGCTGTATGTCAATTGTTCCATGCATGCTGATTTATGAAATTTCTTTATTTAAAGTGGCAGGCTTCATTCACCCTGGCACTGCAAATTCAAATTCACATTGAAAATCACCCACCCTGGCACACATGCAGGACATAAGCCACAGGATGGAGAAGAATGTAGTGTCGATAATTGCTTTCTGCAATCTTTCCCCAGCATTGATTTGTGCCAAAACTCTCCTCCTCCCTACCATCGACGGGTCATGGGTAGCTGTAGCTTTAAATATTATACAGGGTTCAAATGCACACATGTAATAATACTTGATATAATTTCACTGCTAATTGTTCAGGCCTCTTTGCATTGAAGTGGAACCTTGCAGCTACTGGCTTTCTCTTTAGGTTTCTGATCAGAACATTTGGAGTATTTAGCCACATTTCTTGGACCTGGGACAAATTGGATCATTCAACATGACAGAGCAGGAGAGCGTGGTCAATTTTTGTTTAGCTCTATTAATGAAGCAGGCTTTCCCGAACCTTTTCAGCTCAAGACCCAAATTCGAAGTGGAATTCCTCCCTCAACTGCAAATTAGTTGTCACGAGCTGATTGTAAATGGACCCAGAAGCAAGCGGAGGCTGAGGGTTGTGGTGAAAGGTTTATTGAAGAGGATATACAGATGGATCCTTGGGGCGTATTGGCAGGTCGTCGAGACTGGGAACGTGTGGCAGGTGGATGGCTTGGTGTTGTGGCGGTGGAGGTGGATGGCTTGGTGGTGTGGCGGAGGAGGTCAGCACGGTGGGGAACACGGAAGGAGCACTGAGGAGAAGGAAGAACACTGAGGTCAGAAGGATATCTAAGACTGGCGTAGAGAGAGGGCGACAGGGGCGCAAAGCGCCACCCGGGTTCCAGCAAAAGTACTGCAGGGCGTAGCTCATGACAGTACCCCCCTCTCAACGGACGCGTCCTGCCTGGCTTCGCCGGGTGAGCCGCGTAAAAGTCCGAAAGAAGGGAGTCGTGAAGGGTTAGCTTTCGGGAAATTCAGGAGCGCTCCTCCGGACCATACTATACCCCTCCCTGTCTACCCGGTACTGGTAACCCCTCCCCCTGGGCCTCACATCGACAAATCTGATCTACCTTGTACTCAGGCGTCGGGGAACAACAAAGGTCCGCGAGCCGTTTATTTTTCTCTGCAGACCAGACCAAGGCCGCCCTGACATCCTTCCAAACGGACTGGACCCTTTTTAGGTGATCCCTTACCGCAGGAACTTACACCGCATGCTCATGTACCTTAAATGACGGAGGTTGGCAACCGTAGCAGGCCATGGACGGAGACATACCAGTAGAGGACCTGGTGAGGGAGTTGTGGGCGTACTCAATCCATGGGAGGAATGAGCTCCAGGAGATTGGGTTGCGTGCGGCAACGCAGCGAAGAGCTGATTCCAGAGACTGATTCGCCCTCTCCGTCTGGCCGTTGGTCTGTGGGTGGTACCCGGAAGACAAGCTGGCTGACCCAACGAACCAGGAGGAGGGGAGGATAGTTTCATGTTCTGTAGGGCTGGGTGAGTATATGCGAGACAGGGTGTCAGGTTTTGCTGTTGCGGGATCCAGGTCGGAAGGAGAGGCTGAAATTAAATCTGCTCAAAAAAAGGGCCAAGCGAGCCAGGTCTTTGCCGAAAACAGGGGAGAGATCATAATATTCCTCAGGTACCCGGGAGAGGTCAACAGGTGTGGCAGATGGTGGTGTTTTACAGAAGGGCGGTATGGCAGAGAGCAGGCAGTGTGAATGGCAGTGAGGGCTCCATCCAGTCATCGACAAGTGCGTCCAGTCTATGGCGGGGTTATGTTTTTTTTGAGCCAGGGAATTCCGAGCAATAGTGGAGCCTCAGGGGAAGGGATGACAAAAAGAGGGATGTCTTCACGATGATTTCCAGAAATAAACAGTGTGAATGGAAATGTTTGTTGGGTGACAGGAGATATGACTCGCCCACCAGAGCTGTAACTTTCTTGGGAAACGGAGTCGTTGGAGAGCGAGTTGGAGCTGATGTGCCAGTCCTTCATAAATGAAATTGTCGTCTGCTCCAGAATCAATGAGGGCAACTATGGGCGGATTGTGAGCGGGACCAAGAATGCAAGCGGGAACGGTCATACGGGAGGAAGAGCTTGGGGAAGCAGTAATTCTGTTCACCACGGTGCTCACGGGTTGTGGTGAGCCTTGTCTTTTGGGCGTAAGGGGGATGTGGCAATGAAGTGGCCGGATTTACTGCAATAAATACACAGTCGAATCAAATGACTGGAGTACCGAGCAGGAGTTGTGCCATAACGCGGTTGCCCATTTAGCTGCTTTGCCGCGGAGAATGTTAGTAACAAACGTGACCTTTGATTATTCAGTGGGATAACTTAACGGTTATAGGTTGAAAACTAGGGAGCAATTTAGGAGGATTTGGCTACAAGCACCTAAGCCCCCAGACTAGGGCTCGGGCGGAGGGACATGAGGTTCTTTGTAAGGGGGGCGGGGTGGCTCAGAGGCTGCGGGCTCGGAAGGATTACTTCCAGGAAGATGTTCTGATTGCATTTTCGAAGTAATGCGGGAGACTTGCTACGCCAGGGAATGTAAGGATGCCATGATCTCTTGCAGATCCTTGTCCTGTCTCCCTATACGGGCCCCTTGGAGGGCGAATGCATGTTGTAACGCCTCTGGGGTTGCTGGCATGCTGTGGCTAGAATATTCTGTCACGATCTGATTATAACTAGACCCAGAAGCAAGCGGAGGCTGAGAAGTTTGTGGTGAAAGGTTTATTGAAGAGGATATTAAGGTGGATCCTTGGGGCGTATTGGCAGGTCGCCGTGACGGGGAACGTGTGGCGGGCGGTGGCGTGAGCAGGTGGATGGCTTGGTGGCATGGCGGAGGAGGACAGCACGGCAGGGAACACGGGAGGAACACTGAGGAGAAGGAAGAACACGGAGGTCAGAAAGATATCTAAGACTGGCGTAGCTTACGTGCACGTTTGAGAGCCGTTGTACCGCAGAACGCTAATACTCTGCTGAGGATTTACGGGATCTGGTAGGTTTTAATGCAGGTGGTAATGAAGGCTGATTGGTGACAGGTGTGCGGCCGAGGAGGTGCTGATTACTGTGAAGAGAGAGGGGAAGGGAGAGAGAAAGAGGGCGAGAGGGGCACCAAGCGCCACCCGAGCTCCAACAAAAGTACTGCAGGGAACAGCTCAAGATACTAGTAAAGTAAAAACCATCAGATGTTGCCATATAACATAGACATACAGTAGAGTATGATGAACATAAACTAATGATAAACAACACAGAACACCAAGAATGTGATATTTAAATTTAGGCACCCCAACATTAGACTATTAAAAGTAACACAATCAGTAATTTATTTATTTTTTATTTTTTTGCATCTTTTGAGAAATGTAAAATATGATACTGATATTTTAACAAGCAACAAGAAGTCCAACTGCAACTTCCTGCTATTTTGTGTCAGTACACCGCTGTGTCAGGCCTCCGTTAACAATAATGATGGATGTCTGTTTAGTTCGGCTTGGTTGAAGTTCAGTTTGCTCTTTATAATTCTTCTGCTCCTTTTGCATCGCGCTTGACAGCAGCGATATCGCTAGTTTGCTCCCAGTTGTATTAAAAATAGCAAAATGGCACTGCGCTATTTGGCAGAAACTAGCAGAGGGCAATGTAAAGTGTCTCAACATTTTTGCCTGCGAAAGAAGTAAAGAAGTCGAGTTCTGATGATACCAGCTAGCCAGTCATAGCAGACACTTTTGTCAAGGGTCAATTCATTAATTTTTGCCTCGTAAAACAAATTGATTTGAAGTCATTTAAATATCATGCTATGACATAGTTGAAAATCAGACTGAAAAAGCCTCACATCGCCTTGTTTGAATTTTGCCCGGTATGTCGTTATTGCCTGCGATTAACTGGCATCCACTACAGGATGTACCCCTCCTCATGCGCGAAATCTGCTGGGTTAGACTCCAGCACACCCACAACCCTAATGAGGATAAGTGGTATCAAGGATGAATGTCCTTATTGTGAGAACATTCAACCATACATGAAAATATTCTCTTCTCTTCTCACAATAGGGACCCATAATACCTCCCATTAATGCTTTCCGACATCGGAACCGGCGGGGACTCACAGTCAATGACGGAGAATGTGTAGTTGTGTGACAGTTGAGTGCATCCACTTTCAATAGCACATCGTTCTGCTAATACCTTGTTTTGAATGACTGCTGAGCACCAGTGACACTCGAGCCAACCGTTGACACGCTCAGATGAAATGTCATTAATGCTCGTGGCGCACACACTCACCATTCAGCTCAATGGAACTTAAATGATGAAATTCAAATTATTAGCTAAATATTATTCCTTGATAAAAGGATAAAACAACTCAGATTAAATGCAAACGGTCTGTTAAACAAACAAACAAAAAAAAGTGAAATACAACTGAACTGTACTCGGGCAGTGATTCTTTCACATATCACTAGTGGTCCTCGTACCACACTTTGAGAATCAATGCCATAGTCGACATCATTTTTTTTTTTTTTTAGACAGCTAACAAGTTGAGCCAATGGCCTCGAGACATAATTAATCAACAAAAAATTCCACACAATCAAACAAATTCTTAGTGAGTAGTTAATTCAAAGGAATTATGCAGGGGGCAGAACTAGTGGTTAGCACATCTGCCTCACAGTTCTGAGGTTCAGGGTTCAAATGTCAGCTCCAGCCTTCCTGTGTGGAGTTTGCAGCTCTCTCCCTGCTTGCTTGGGATTTCTCCAGGTGCTTCGGTTTCCCCCCGGATTCCAGTAAGAAGACTCAAACCAGATACCGATGTTGACATTTAGCTAACCGAATGAGAGACTCATTTACCGAACAACCGTGGCAGCTGCGGACTCGCCACTAACGGTAATTTCATTACACAGAAATCCACCCACATATACGGTACCAAACCAAATCTTTAAACTGTGAGGCAGACGTGCTCACCACGAGACAAATATGTGGGGATTACCATAATATGATGACTCTATTATCATTGTTGTAAGATTATTACTTTTTGTCAGTGACATAAATTGACCACAATCTTGTTAAATTGCTGGCGTTTTGCAGCTGTCGTTGCGCATTCATCCAGTCATAGCATTCATGCAGTCATAGCCCTGTGTTTCATGAAAAAAATAGAAACGTCAAAGAAAGTCAAGCGTGTACCATATTTCTGTATACTTGTCTGTGTTGTACAATCGTTATTCCTCAGACATTGCACTGCCCCATGTCCAATATGGTGCTCATTTGTAATGTTATAACCAAGCTTTATCTTTTCAAAGTGGAGCATGTGTCCCTACTTTGCATGAATTGGATGACTTTGCATTAACTAGCTGCCTCGTCCTCTCAGCGTCGAGCTGTCCCGGTCGCTTCCTCCGCGCTCACTTTCACGCTGTATAGCAGTGTTGCTCCTAAAGCAGCAGCAGCAGCAAAAGCGAGCCCGCAAAGTGGCTGGATGAGAGCCAGCTTTATGTTGCAGATGAAAGATGCGCTTCCGAGGCATCATTTGGCCATCTACTCCACGGACATGTGAGCTAGCAGGGAGGTGTGTTGCTCCCCACGTGAGTCATGCAGTTGAAGGACCTTTTCTTTATTCTGGTCTTTAGGAACAAAGCATGAAAAGCAAGCAGTTCTGACGGCTGAAGAATACTTGAGGGCACAATTTCAATTTCAGACAAAAGTGTTGCAGTCCTGTCTTGATTGTTCTTTTTTTTCTTTCCTTTACATTGGACTTTGTGATTAGTTCATCGCCTTGGTTGCATTTGGGCTTGTATTATGTTGAAATGTAAATGATTATTTATTTGCCCATATGAAAATGTATTTTAAAAAGTCTAAAATGTATGTAGAGAAAACCAACAAAACGCATGCATCGATTTCCATTTTGGCCTTTCCTCAGTTGAGTCTATCCCAGTTGACTTTTGGAGAGAAGCAAGGCACACCCTGCACTCGTCACTAGCCAATCTCAGGGCACATTTAGAAAACCATTCACACTCACATTAACACCAATGGACAATTTAGTCTTCACTGAACCTAACAGGTTTTTGGAATGTGGGAATAGTACCAGGAGAAAACCCTGCCAAGCATGGGGAGAGCACGCAGACTCCAAACGGGAAGGCCTGAGATGAGATTCAAACCCCTAACCTCAGAACTGTAAGGCAGATATCTGTGTACCCCACTTCAGACTAAATTTCCAATAGCAGTTTTGGTTGTTTGTCTCGATGTGCCCTGTGATTATTTGTTGACCAGTTAAGGGGATATCCTGCTTTTCGTGCAAATTCTGATCTTTTATATTGTGCCAAGCTGAATTGTTGGGATTATTCTGACAAGAAAAGCAAGCATTTTACTGCCAATTCAATGCCAGCAAACAACATCAAACAACCACTTGTTGGGTATTGTTTTCCTTTTCATCAAGCAGCAAATCTTACAATGCAGTGATGTCTTCAGTAAATTAGATAATTGCTTGAGGCCTCATGTTAGTCCCAGTTATACAATGTGTTGCAGTGTTGATGGCTGATGTGTTCATTGAAGCCTGCTAACAATTGACAGGGGGGATAGGACTTCTGAAGACAGATGAACTTTCTGACATACTTTTTGACTTACGCACATAATTCATTACATAGAACAAGGCTTGTGGAACAACCAAAAAATGTTTCTAATTTCGTAACTTAAGACTCTCTGGAGTGACTTTGCAATGCACAATAAAAACAGACTGTTTTCACCAAGAAGCACATATGCACAAGATGCTAACAAAGTGGCCAATGTTGAGGGCTCCACGGCCGCATGATGTATCACAAGACTCGAGTGCAAGTCAGTTCATCGCTGCATCACGTGAAGGCAAAAGCCGCCAAGGTGGAGGCTACTGTGGAGGCTATTGGTTTGTTGTGTAAAATAGGAAGTAGACACGCTCTTTCATGCATGCTGAAGCAGTTACTCATCCTTGGGACATGCCGTGAACATTGATTGGTCACAGTGATGTTCTGGTCTAACTTCAGAACCAGACATGGGCTGGGTTTACACTGCAGGTCCAAGTGCCAAATTCTGATTTGATGGCGGTCTTCAATTTCCATGTACACAAGTGAAACACATCAGATATGACAGTGTTTTACATTGACTGTACACATGAAACAACCCATATGCGTAGATGCCCAAATTCCACGTAAATAACTCCACAAACTTCAACACCAGCCAATAACAACAGTCAGTTTTTGCATGAATAAGTACCCAAGAAGTAGCTCTCAGTTTTAAAAAGGTTGGTGACTCTAGTTAGACAAAAATAAAAAGGTAATTTTAATCAAACATATCCATCCATCGATTTTCTGAGCCGCCTATCCTCACAAGGGTCGCAGAAGTGTGGGAACCTATCTCAGCTATCATCGGGCAGGAGGCGGGGGTACACCCTGAAGTGGTTGCCAGCCAATCGCAGGGCACATACAAACAAACAACCATCCGCACTCACATTCACACCAAGGAGCAATTTAGAGACTTCAATTAACCTACCATGCATGTTTTTGGGATGTGGGAGGGAACCAGAGTGCCTGGAAAAAACCCACGCAGGCACAGGGAGAACATGCAAACTCCACACAGGCGGGGCTGGGGATTGAACCCCGGTCCTCAGAACTGTGAGGCAGACGCGCGAACCAGTCGGTCACCGTGCCGCCTAATCAAACATAATTTTGGAGTGGTCTCTATTTTCAGAGTTCTATAGTTCAGTAGTTTATTTTTATTTAAAGTGAAACACATGGATTCACTGCACACAAGAGTAAAATATTTCTTTTTTTTTTTTTAGATCATGATGATTAGAGCTTTCATCAAAAAAAATATAAAAGAAAACGTCATCATGAAATTAGAATATAAGACAATCAAAATTATTTTTACATGATATAAATAATGTAGGAATACATTTTTTGAAGCACTTTTAAACTGTTTTTTTTGTTTTTTTTTTAAATCGCAAATGTACGCATCTCATCAATGTAGGGTCAAAAGAAAACACATTGGCGTCTCTCCTCTGACGAACACGCAGAGAGGGCGGAGCGGATCGCGGTGATGACGTCAGTGCAGCAGCATCAGCATCCCTAAAAAAAAAAATAATAAAAAAAAAATAATAAAAAACATCACTCCATGTCGACCATTCCGCAACTCGGCGCGACGAGCGAGCAACCAACTAAAAGCCGCAACAGCCCCGCCGCCTCTCTTGGGGCTGCTTGCGTGCGTCTCATCTGCGCTACTTGAGGAGCTAAAGACGCCCGAACCAGCGCGGACTCTTGTTTTCAGGGGTGGATTTGCCCCCAACACAACGGAGCCATGGACGATGTTAAAAAGCCAAGAGTTGTTACTCCTCTTCTTCTTCTTCACGTCGCCATTCTCTTAAGTAAGTGACAAGTTCAATCAATGGACTGACTCCTAAAACTGAAACTTTTCTCTCTTAACGAGTTGCTGTTATTTCATCCCTGTTTTTAAACTTTGAAATATTGAAACTCTCATTTTGAGGCGCACTTTCAGACATGTTTGCATTTATATGTACTGTACATTAAACAATAACATCGAGCCAAACTTGACAGGATTGTAATTAAATTAATTCATATTTGACTTCCAAGGCTTTAGTCACAGGAAGTTGATTGAAAAGCAAAAATAATTAAATAAATAAATAAAACTACTTTTTTTAAGCTAATACATTATACAGCGTATATATAATTGTATATATTGAAAAGTAAAATATATTTTTTAACCTTAGTAATGCTTTATACAGTACATATAATTGTATATACATATAGTTTTCGATAATGTATACAGTATATACGCTATATATTGTATATATAGTGTATATATTTATATGTATATACATACTGTATACACTGATACCCCGAACTGCTTCCCGGGCGCTTCAGCTGCCCCCTGCTCCAGTGTGTCCACTAACAAGTGTGTGTGTTCACTGTGATGGGTAAAATGCAGAGAACAAATTTCATGTGCAGGCATGCATGTACATGACAATAAAGGTGATTCTTATTCTTCTTCATAATTTGTATATGCACACTGTATGTATATACATTGTTTATATTTACACACACCTATACATATATAAATACCTTTATATATATATGTATACACAGTGTATGTAATGTTTTTATATGTATGTGTGTAATATATATATGTAATACGTGCACACCTATGATGTATATAATGCCTTTATATGTATGTGTGTAAAAAATATTGTATTTTCGCAATAGTGATTTCATTTACTAAACTCCAGAGGGTCAAGGCATTTGTCAGAGACCTTTTTGCATTGCATTTTGAATTGTAACCTGAAAAAAAGCAATACTGAATATATTTTAATCTGTATGTCAATTTAGGGTGAGGCAGTCATCTAATCTATTGATCTAAAAACCAGGGCAGTGAATGTGCTTCATTCACTTTGAAAACATATGCACTTTTTCCTGCATTATAGCCATGAAACGCTTGAGTTTTTGTAGTCATATGCAGTACACGCGCTGTATGTCAATTGTTCCATGCATGCTGACTTATGAAATTTCTTTATTTAAAGTGGCAGGCTTCATTCACCCTGGCACTGCAAATTCAAATTCACATTGAAAATCACCCACCCTGGCACACATGCAGGACATAAGCCACAGGATGGAGAAGAATGTAGTGTCTATAATTGCTTTCTGCAATCTTTCCCCAGCATTGATTTGTGCCAAAACTCTCCTCCTCCCTATCATCGACGGGTCATGGGTAGCTGTAGCTTTAAATATTATACAGGGTTCAAATGCACACATGTAATAATACTTGATATAATTTCACTGTTAATTGTTCAGGCCTCTTTGCATTGAAGTGGAACCTTGCAGCTACTGGCTTTCTCTTTAGGTTTCTGATCAGAACATTTGGAGTATTTAGCCACATTTCTTGGACCTGGGACAAATTGGATCATTCAACATGACAGAGAAGGAGAGCGTGGTCAATTTTTGTTTAGCTCTATTAATGAAGCAGGCTTTCCCGAACCTTTTCAGCTCAAGACCCAAATTCGAATTCCTCCCTCAACTGCAAATTAGTTGTCACGAGCTGATTGTAAATGGACCCAGAAGCAAGCGGAGGCTGAGGGTTGTGGTGAAAGGTTTATTGAAGAGGATATACAGATGGATCCTTGGGGCGTATTGGCAGGTCGTCGAGACTGGGAACGTGTGGCAGGTGGATGGCTTGGTGTTGTGGCGGTGGAGGTGGATGGCTTGGTGGTGTGGCGGAGGAGGTCAGCACGGTGGGGAACACGGAAGAAGCACTGAGGAGAAGGAAGAACACTGAGGTCAGAAGGATATCTAAGACTGGCGTAGAGAGAGGGCGACAGGGGCGCAAAGCACCACCCGGGTTCCAGCAAAAGTACTGCAGGGCGTAGCTCATGACAATACCCCCCTCTCAACGGACGCGTCCTGCCTGGCTTCGCCGGGTGAGCCGCGTAAAAGTCCGAAAGAAGGGAGTCGTGAAGGGTTAGCTTTCGGGAACTTCAGGAGCGCTCCTCCGGACTATACCCCTCCCTGTCTACCCGGTACTGGTAACCCCTCCCCCTGGGCCTCACATCGACAAATCTGATCTACCTTGTACTCAGGCGTCGGGGAACGACAAAGGTCCGCGAGCCGTTTATTTGTCTCTGCAGACCAGACCAAGGCCGCCCTGATATCCTTCCAAACGGACTGGACCCTTTTTAGGTGATCCCTTACCGCAGGAACTTACACCGCATGCTCCTGTTCCTTAAATGACGGAGGTTGGCAACCGTAGCAGGCCATGGACGGAGACATACCGGTAGCGGACCTGGTGAGGGAGTTGTGGGTGTACTCAATCCATGGGAGGAATGAGCTCCAGGAGATTGGGTTGCGTGAGGCAACACAGCGAAGAGCTGATTCCAGAGACTGATTCGCCCGCTCCGTCTGGCCGTTGGTCTGTGGGTGGTACCCGGAAGACAAGCTGGCTGACCCAACGAACCAGGAGGAGGGGAGGATAGTTTCATGTTCTGTAGGGCTGGGTGAGTATATGCAAGACAGGGTGTCAGGTTTTGCTGTTGCGGGATCCAGGTCGGAAGGAGAGGTTGAAATTAAATCAGCTCAAGAAAAGGGCCCAGTGAGCCAGGTCTTTGCCGAAAACAGGGGAGAGATCATAATATTCCTCAGGTACCTGGGAGAGGTCAACAGGTGTGGCGGATGGTGGTGTTTTACAGAAGGGCGGTATGGCAGAGAGCAGGCAGTGTGAATGGCAGTGAGGGCTCCATCCAGTCATCGACAAGTGCGTCCAGTCTATGGCGGGGTTATGTTTTTTTGAGCCAGGGAATTCCGAGCAATAGTGGAGCCTCAGGGGAAGGGATGACACAAAGAGGAATGTCTTCACGATGATTTCCAGAAATAAACAGTGTGAATGGAAATGTTTGTTGGGTGACAGGAGATATGACTCGCCCACCAGAGCTGTAACTTTCTTGGGAAACGGAGTCGTTGGAGAGCGAGTTGGAGCTGATGTGCCAGTCCTTCATAAATGAAATTGTCGTCTGCTCCAGAATCAATGAGGGCAACTATGGGCGGATTGTGAGCGGGACCAAGAATGCAAGCGGGAACGGTCATACGGGAGGAAGAGCTTGGGGAAGCAGTAATTCTGTTCACCACGGTGCTCACGGGTTGTGGTGAGCCTTGTCTTTTGGGCGTAAGGGGGATGTGGCAATGAAGTGGCCGGATTTACTGCAATAAATACACAGTCGAATCAAATGACTGGAGTACCGAGCAGGAGTTGTGCCATAACGCGGTTGCCCATTTAGCTGCTTTGCCGCGGAGAATGTTAGTAACAAACGTGACCTTTGATTATTCAGTGGGATAACTTAACGGTTATAGGTTGAAAACTAGGGAGCAATTTAGGAGGATTTGGCTACAAGCACCTAAGCCCCCAGACTAGGGCTCGGGCGGAGGGACATGAGGTTCTTTGTAAGGGGGGCGGGGTGGCTCAGAGGCTGCGGGCTCGGAAGGATTACTTCCAGGAAGATGTTCTGATTGCATTTTCGAAGTAATGCGGGAGACTTGCTACGCCAGGGAATGTAAGGATGCCATGATCTCTTGCAGATCCTTGTCCTGTCTCCCTATACGGGCCCCTTGGAGGGCGAATGCATGTTGTAACGCCTCTGGGGTTGCTGGCATGCTGTGGCGAGAATATTCTGTCACGATCTGATTATAACTAGACCCAGAAGCAAGCGGAGGCTGAGAAGTTTGTGGTGAAAGGTTTATTGAAGAGGATATTAAGGTGGATCCTTGGGGCGTATTGGCAGGTCGCCGTGACGGGGAACGTGTGGCGGGCGGTGGCGTGAGCAGGTGGATGGCTTGGTGGCATGGCGGAGGAGGACAGCACGGCAGGGAACACGGGAGGAACACTGAGGAGAAGGAAGAACACGGAGGTCAGAAAGATATCTAAGACTGGCGTAGCTTACGTGCACGTTTGAGAGCCGTTGTACCGCAGAACGCTAATACTCTGCTGAGGATTTACGGGATCTGGTAGGTTTTAATGCAGGTGGTAATGAAGGCTGATTGGTGACAGGTGTGCGGCCGAGGAGGTGCTGATTACTGTGAAGAGAGAGGGGAAGGGAGAGAGAAAGAGGGCGAGAGGGGCACCAAGCGCCACCCGAGCTCCAACAAAAGTACTGCAGGGCACAGCTCAAGATACTAGTAAAGTAAAAACCATCAGATGTTGCCATATAACATAGACATACAGTAGAGTATGATGAACATAAACTAATGATAAACAACACAGAACACCAAGAATGTGATATTTAAATTTAGGCACCCCAACATTAGACTATTAAAAGTAACACAATCAGTAGTTTATTTATTTTTTATTTTTTTGCATCTTTTGAGAAATGTAAAATATGATACTGATATTTTAACAAGCAACAAGAAGTCCAACTGCAACTTCCTGCTATTTTGTGTCAGTACACCGCTGTGTCAGGCCTCCGTTAACAATAATGATGGATGTCTGTTTAGTTCGCCTTGGTTGAAGTTCAGTTTGCTCTTTATAATTCTTCTGCTCCTTTTGCATCGCGCTTGACAGCAGCGATATCGCTAGTTTGCTCCCAGTTGTATTAAAAATAGCAAAATGGCACTGCGCTATTTGGCAGAAACTAGCAGAGGGCAATGTAAAGTGTCTCAACATTTTTGCCTGCTAAAGAAGTAAAGAAGTCGAGTTCTGATGATACCAGCTAGCCAGTCATAGCAGACACTTTTGTCAAGGGTCAATTCATTAATTTTTGCCTCGTAAAACAAATTGATTTGAAGTCATTTAAATATCATGCTATGACATAGTTGAAAATCAGACTGAAAAAGCCTCACATCGCCTTGTTTGAATTTTGCCCGGTATGTCGTTATTGCCTGCGATTAACTGGCATCCACTACAGGATGTACCCCTCCTCATGCGCGAAATCTGCTGGGTTAGACTCCAGCACACCCACAACCCTAATGAGGATAAGTGGTATCAAGGATGAATGTCCTTATTGTGAGAACATTCAACCATACATGAAAATATTCTCTTCTCTTCTCACAATAGGGACCCATAATACCTCCCATTAATGCTTTCCGACATCGGAACCGGCGGGGACTCACAGTCAATGACGGAGAATGTGTAGTTGTGTGACAGTTGAGTGCATCCACTTTCAATAGCACATCGTTCTGCTAATACCTTGTTTTGAATGACTGCTGAGCACCAGTGACACTCGAGCCAACCGTTGACACGCTCAGATGAAATGTCATTAATGCTCGTGGCGCACACACTCACCATTCAGCTCAATGGAACTTAAATGATGAAATTCAAATTATTAGCTAAATATTATTCCTTGATAAAAGGATAAAACAACTCAGATTAAATGCAAACGGTCTGTTAAACAAACAAAAAAAAGTGAAATACAACTGAACTGTACTCGGGCAGTGATTCTTTCACATATCACTAGTGGTCCTCGTACCACACTTTGAGAATCAATGCCATAGTCGACATCATTTTTTTTTTTTTTTAGACAGCTCACAAGTTGAGCCAATGGCCTCGAGACATAATTAATCAACAAAAAATTCCACACAATCAAACAAATTCTTAGTGAGTAGTTAATTCAAAGGAATTATGCAGGGGGCAGAACTAGTGGTTAGCACATCTGCCTCACAGTTCTGAGGTTCAGGGTTCAAATGTCAGCTCCAGCCTTCCTGTGTGGAGTTTGCAGCTCTCTCCCTGCTTGCTTGGGATTTCTCCAGGTGCTTCGGTTTCCCCCCGGATTCCAGTAAGAAGACTCAAACCAGATACCGATGTTGACATTTAGCTAACCGAATGAGAGACTCATTCACCGAACAACCGTGGCAGCTGCGGACTCGCCACTAACGGTAATTTCATTACACAGAAATCCACCCACATATACGGTACCAAACCAAATCTTTAAACTGTGAGGCAGACGTGCTCACCACGAGACAAATATGTGGGGATTACCATAATATGATGACTCTATTATCATTGTTGTAAGATTATTACTTTTTGTCAGTGACATAAATTGACCACAATCTTGTTAAATTGCTGGCGTTTTGCAGCTGTCGTTGCGCATTCATCCAGTCATAGCATTCATCCAGTCATAGCCCTGTGTTTCATGAAAAAAATAGAAACGTCAAAGAAAGTCAAGCGTGTACCATATTTCTGTATACTTGTCTGTGTTGTACAATCGTTATTCCTCAGACATTGCACTGCCCCATATCCAATATGGTGCTCATTTGTAATGTTATAACCAAGCTTTATCTTTTCAAAGTGGAGCATGTGTCCCTACTTTGCATGAATTGGATGACTTTGCATTAACTAGCTGCCTCGTCCTCTCAGCGTCGAGCTGTCCCGGTCGCTTCCTCCGCGCTCACTTTCACGCTGTATAGCAGTGTTGCTCCTAAAGCAGCAGCAGCAGCAAAAGCGAGCCCGCAAAGTGGCTGGATGAGAGCCAGCTTTATGTTGCAGATGAAAGATGCGCTTCCGAGGCATCATTTGGCCATCTACTCCACGGACATTTGAGCTAGCAGGGAGGTGTGTTGCTCCCCACGTGAGTCATGCAGTTGAAGGACCTTTTCTTTATTCTGGTCTTTAGGAACAAAGCATGAAAAGCAAGCAGTTCTGACGGCTGAAGAATACTTGAGGGCACAATTTCAATTTCAGACAAAAGTGTTGCAGTCCTGTCTTGATTGTTCTTTTTTTTCTTTCCTTTACATTGGACTTTGTGATTAGTTCATCGCCTTGGTTGCATTTGGGCTTGTATTATGTTGAAATGTAAATGATTATTTATTTGCCCATATGAAAATGTATTTTAAAAAGTCTAAAATGTATGTAGAGAAAACCAACAAAACGCATGCATCGATTTCCATTTTGGCCTTTCCTCAGTTGAGTCTATCCCAGTTGACTTTTGGAGAGAAGCAAGGCACACCCTGCACTCGTCACTAGCCAATCTCAGGGCACATTTAGAAAACCATTCACACTCACATTAACACCAATGGACAATTTAGTCTTCACTGAACCTAATAGGTTTTTGGAATGTGGGAATAGTACCAGGAGAAAACCCTGCCAAGCATGGGGAGAGCACGCAAACTCCAAACGGGAAGGCCTGAGATGAGATTCAAACCCCTAACTTCAGAACTGTAAGGCAGATATCTGTGTACCCCACTTCAGACTAAATTGCCCATAGCAGTTTTGGTTGTTTGTCTCTATGTGCCCTGTGGTTATTTGTTGACCAGTTAAGGGGATATCCTGCCTTTTGTGCAAATCTTGATCTTTTATATTGTGCTAAGCTGAATTGTTGGCATTATTCTGCCAAGAAAAGCAAGCATTTTACTGCCAATTCAATGCCACAACCACTTGTTGGGTATTGTTTTCCTTTTCATCAAGCAGCAAATCTAACAATTCATTGATGTCTTCAGTAAATTAGATGAGATAATTGCTTGAGGCCTCATGTTAGTCCCAGTTATACAAGGTGTTGCAGTGTTGATGGCTGATGTGTTCATTGAAGCCTGCTAACAATTGGCAGGGGGGATAGAACTTCTGAAGACAGATGAACTTTCTGCCATCCTTTTTGACTCAAGCACATAATACATTACATTGAACAAGGCTTGTGGAACAACCAAAAAATGTTTCTAATATCGTAACTTAAGACTCTCTGGAGTGACTTAGCAATGCACAATGAAAACATCACCTGTTTTCATCAGGAAGCACCTATACACAAGATGCTAACAAAGTGGCCAATGTTGAGGGCTCCACAGCCGCATGATGTATCACAAGACTCGAGTGCAAGTCAGTTCATCGCTGCATCACGTGAAGGCAAAAGTCGCCAAGGTGGAGGCTACTGTGGAGGCTATTGGTTTGTTGTGTAAAATAGGAAGTAGACACGCTCTTTCATGCATGCTGAATCGCAAGCAGTTACTCATACTTGGGACATGCCGTGGACATTGATTGGTCACAGTGATGTTCTGGTCAAACTTCAGAACCAGACATGGGCTGGGTTTACAATGCAGGTCCAAGTGGCAAATTTCTGTTTTACATTGACTGTAGACATGGAAAACCCCATAAGCGTAGATGCCCAAATTACACGTAAATAACTCCAAAAACTTAAACACCAGCCAGTAACAACACAGATTCAATCAAACAATAACACAAACCCAATTCCAATGAAGTTGGGACGTTGTGTTAAACATAAATAAAAACAGAATACATTGGTTTGCAAAACATGTTCAACCTATATTTAATTGAATACAATACAGAGAAAAGATATTTAATGTTCAAACTGATGAACTTTATTTTTCGCAAATAATCATTCACTTAGAGTTTTATGGCTGCAACACATTCCAAAAAAGCTGGGACAGGTGGCAAAAAAGACTGAGAAAGATGAGGAATGTTCATCAAACACCTGTTTGGAACATCCCACAGGTGAAAAGGGGCTAATTGGGAACATGTGGGTGCCATGGTTGGGTTAAAGGAGATCCCTGAATTGCTCACTCATTCAGAAGCAAAGATGGGGCAAGGTTCACCTCATTGTGAACAAGTGCGTGAGAAAATAGTTGAACAGTTTAAGGACAATGTTCCTCAACGTACAATTGCAAGGAATTTAGGGATTTCGTCATCTACGGTCCATAATATCATCAAAAGGTTCAGAGAATCTGGAGAAATCACTGCATGCAAGCGGCAAGGCTGAAAACCAACATTGAATGCCCGTGACCTTTGGTCCCTCAGGCGGCACTGCATCAAAAACCGACATCAATGTGTAAAGGATATCACCACATGGGCTCAGGAACACTTCAGAAAACCAATGTCAGTAAATACAGTTCGGCGCTACATCCGTAAGTGCAACTTAAAACTCCATTATGAAAAGCATAAGGTATTTTGAAACACCCAGAAACGCCGCTGGCTTCTCTGGGCCGTACACATCTAAGATTGACTGATGCAAAGTGGAAAAGTGTTCTGTGGTCCGATGAGTCCAAATTTAGAATTGTTTTTGGAAATTGTGGACGTCGTGTCCTCCGGGCCAAAGAGGAAAAGAACCGTCCGGACTGTTATGGACGCAAAGTTCAAAAGCCAGCATTTGTGATTGTATGGAGCTGTGTTCGTGCCAATGGCATGGGTAACTTACTTATCTGTGAAGGCACCATTAATGCTGAAAGGTACATACAGGTTTTGGAGAAACATATGCTGCCATCCAAGCAATGTCTTTTTCATGGACGCCCCTGCTTATTTCAGCAAGACAATGCCAAACCACATTCTGCACGTGTTATAACAGCGTGGCTTCGTAGTAAAAGAGTGCAGGTACTAGACTGGCCTGCCTGCAGTCCAGACCTGTCTCTCATTGAAAATGTGTGGCACATTATGAGGCGTAAAATACGACAACGGAGACCCCGGACTATTTAACAGCTGAAGCTTTACATCAAGCAAGAATGGGAACGAATTCCACCTACAAAGCTTCAACAATTACTGTCCTCAGTTCCCAAACGTTTATTGAATGTTGTTAAAAGAAAAGGTGATGTAACACAGTTGTAAACATGACCCTGTCCCAGCTTTTTTGGAACGTGTTGCAGCCATAAAATTCTAATTTAATGATTATTTGCTAAAAACAATCAAGTTTATCAGTTTGAACATTAAATATCTTGTCTTTGTTGTGTATTCAATTAAATATAGGTCAAACATGATTTGCAAATCATTGTATTCTGTTTCTATTTATGTTTAACACAGCGTCCCAAGTTAATTGGAATTGGGGTTGTAGTCCACTGGTGTGGCCGCCTTAGAGCGCCTCATTGTTGCCTGTTAGTGCGCACACGTCATGGGGAGACAGAAGACAGAAGAGCGGGGGGTAATAATCAAATGTAACAGCCAGCATGTGGACCGGGGCTACGTGTTGGCATGGCCGCTTTAGAGCGCTTGGTTGCCAACCGTGAGTGCGTGTACATCACATAGAGAATGTGGTGGTGGGGGAAATTTGGATGTGACAGCCAGCTTGTGGACAGGGGCTTCAGGCTGGCATGGCTGCTTTAGAGTGCCTCGTTCTCTTCTCTGTGGTGTGCCAAATTTGAAGACATTTACTTTCATTATAGACGGGCTCTAAATGAGGTCCTCAGAACTGTGAGGCTGACGCTCTAGCCAGTCGTAAACCGTGCCGCTGAACGCTTTATAATAATCTTTATTCACTGACAGTGAAGAGTTGACTAATTTGTACAATCTGTGTATTTTGATGACATCAAAGTCGCATTGACGGGTTTACTGTATATCCAATATGCGCATTCACGCCACAAACTAATTGGCAGTTATCCGATACATATTGGATTTTCAGCCACATTTGATTGAGGCCTGATACTGATCGGAAGAGATCAGTATCAATGTATTTTTTCCCTTTATGCTGCCATGACACATGTCCCAATTGTACCACTTGAGAGCAAAAAATCCAAATTGTGTCACGTGAACCATGCAGTGTAAATCCAGCCTCAAAGACATAATGGTGGTATGCGCGACTGTCACGGACGATGCTGTTGGCTCTATGAGGGGATGTCAGGCCATTGTTGGCTATCACAATTAATGCCTACAAAACTCCTGCAGCTTTCCCAAACGTAGTAGTAATTGGTGACATTTGCATAGACCACTGCATTGTATTGTTCAACATAACTGCTTAATCATACAAAGTTGCACCAGTGGACTGTAAAAAGAGTGTCTGGATTTTTTTCCCCACATTTGTTTGTTTGCCTGCCTCATTTCTATTGAGTTGTTTTGTGTGTGTGTGTGGGGGGGGGGGGGGGTACAATTGAAAAACATTATGCCTGACGGCAGGCAAAACGCTCAAAGTTTTGCGCCATTCCCAAAAGTTTTGCCGAATTGTGAAATTTGAAGGATGTCTGTCTTGAAAACTTCCATTTCATTTACTATAGTAGTGTGCAGTCATTGCAGGGTTGGGCATCGAAAATCGTGAAATGATTTGAACCGGGATTAACATTCCGGTTCTCCTGGAATCGTTCAAATTAAAATATTTCGGTTCCCAGTTTCGATGCCTACAGTTTGCCGACACCGAAGAAGAAGCGGCGAAAACCAACGAAGAAGTACGCGCACGAAGACATGCTTGTGCCCACCGGCAGCGGCGGACAAAAGTGTGTCTTAACTATGTTAAAATTAATGACCAGTCACCTCAGTGCAACACTTGGATTAAAATTATATTGTGCAAAAGAATCTTTCATGATGTGTAGAAGCCTGACGCGCTCCCTGGCGCTCCGAGCCTTAGCCTACAACCGCATGGAACTTCAGTCAAGTCAATTGGGTGAGTGAAACAATAAAATACGCCTATGCCAACACCTTACAAGTTGAACAGTGGGTTGCAGTCTTGCACTGATGGTTTTTAGCGTTTATTTTAGTCTTCAAACCAACGTAAGAGCTGATTACGGACACAAAAATAAAATATAAATTACTTTACCATACTGGAAAGAAAGTAGAAACACTTGCATTACAAGCTTAACATTGCGCTAATACTTCACCAAAGGTCACACTAGCAACTTTACATCACAATGCATTGATATTTATACTGTTTTTAAAGAACCCCGAGTCAAATGTTTACTGTAGTTTCTGCCGCAAGCTGCTAAGAAAATGGATGTTCATAATTTGGAAACCCTTTATTTAAACCAGGCAAACGTTTTTGACCCATCCCCCTAAAAGAATCGGAATTGAGAATCGTTTGGCCCCGGAATCGAAATGAAGAACCGGAACCGGAATTGCTCAAGTTCAAATGATGCCCAACCCTAAGTCATTGTATTGCAAAATAGTGTTTTGCTTTGTTATCGTTACTGTGGTGCTTTTGGAATAATTAGTGTGCCTGTCTGACATTGTCTTGCTGTGCTCCTGCCATATGTCACTATCCTTTCACTGCCGTGTCATGCAAGTTGCCATGGAGACAGCATCGCAAGTGTGAATTTTCTTTGCAATGATTTGTATTTGGCAACAAGTGGCAAGTTTTTTGTGTCTGTTTGATGTTAGTGAAATTTTTTTTCATCAGTCAAGTTGTATAATGTTGACTTGGACTTGACAATTTCTATAAAGAGTACTCAAATTTTACTTATTTGTTGGTTCCCCTTTTTTTCATATAAATTGCTCCCAGATGTGTTTTAAGTTTTGCATTTGATATGCATGCCTTTCAATTAACTTGCGACCTGCCCATTGTGTACCCTGCCTGTCGCCCAAAGTCAGCCGGGATAGGCTCGAGTTCACCCGCTACCCTAATGTGGAAAAGTAAAATAGAAAATGGATGGATAGATTTGCAAAAGTGATTCTGCTATTCTCTTCCGCTCTTTTGTTGAGACGCTTGATATATGATGGCCAAGCACTTGACATTCACTCCTGTGTTATAAATTTAAGCCACCTTGATGAACATGTAAAAAGTATCACATTAATGTAAAGAGGGCCCGTCACCATGCCTCTGAGCTTTTAGTTTCTAATAACAACATGTCAGCTCGCAGTACTTGTTCTGAGTCACCTTGAATTAAATGTTTACTGTATTAATTTATCTTGTGCTGCTGTTTCTTATCATAGCTCAATGTCATAGACGTGGGACCACAAACTCTCACATGCGCGCACGCACGCACAGATTCACGCACACACAAAAAGCAATGGTTGTCACAAACAACTGCATTAGGTTAGGGTTAGGCACATTTTAACTGTTAACTAAAGTCAAGCTGCAGCCAGTTGAGTCCATCCATCCATCCATCCATCAATCCATTTTCTCCATTTATCCGAGGTCAGGTCGTGGCGGCAGTAGCTTTAGCAGGGATGCCCAGATTTCCCTCTCCCCAGCCACTTCAACCAGCTCTTCCGGGGAAAGCCCGGGGCATTCCCAGGCCAGCCAGGATACATAGTCTCTCCGGTGTTAGGGTTTAGGGTTAATTCTAATCTAATCCCGCCGTGTCATTCTGCATTTGGTTTCAATCTTAAATTGATTTGATTAGTATCATGACATTATCAGGGGGGAAAAGTGGACGGTCTTAGATTGGCCAAGTTAATCACCGGACCTTAACCCAATAGAGCATGCATTTTACCTCCAGAAGATGGGACTGGAGGGAGAAACCCCCGGAAACAAGCAAGAATTGAATGAGGCTGCAGTAAAGGCCTGGAAAAGCCTTTAAAATAAAGAATGCAACAGTTTGGTGAAGTCAATGGGTCGCTGGCTTGATGCAGGATTATGCCACCAAATATTAAATGTTATTAACTTTAAATGAATTTAATAATGTCTGTTACAGTACTTTTGCTCACTTGAAAAATGGGTGGGTTCAAAAAAAAGGTGTGCTGTCCTGAGTTGTGGAATTTGATGTAAATACCATGAAATAAAAGTGAACTTTGTTCATCTTTTGATCTGAAACTCAAATGTCTTCAATATACAACAAAAACAAAGGAATTGACCTTGCCGTTCCAATACCTTTTGGAGGGGACTGTATTTAGGCCCACCGCAGACCAAGCAACGCAGCCGAAGGTGTCTGAAGTGGACCATCGCAAGTAGGCAACTCTTCGCCACACACGAAGTGATTAAGTACCTCACATCGACCGACGTGCTGCAAAGGAAAAACTTAAGCCCTGGATATGGTTTTAATACGCAACATAAAATATACTCTACTGTATTATATTTATTAAACAACAAAAACAGGGTGCATTTGTCAAAGAAGAAGGGAATGATCAAAAAGAAGAGTAAATAAGAGAGTGTGGCGTGTGGACCGCCGACTGGCTGTATCTGGTTACCACGGAAATGTTTTTGTGAAACTCAACTGTTGAAAGCCCCGCAACGACCCAGTGGGATATACTCCAGCCACCGGAAGCTTCAATCGGATATATTTTCATGGTTTAAACATGTAGGGATGCTTAGGAATGAGAAATATTTCTGCTATTTGATTGAAAGTTAACAATAGTGCGGTGCTTTGTTTCAGTGCATTTAACGGATATGCCCACAGCATTCGAGAGCGGAGACAACAACGTGATTTTTTTATTATTTTTTTTTTTAATGATTTTTGAAAAAAAAAAAAAAATCTTTTTTTTTAATCAATCTCATTTTTAATTGATTTAATCAATCACATTTTGAAAAAAAAAAGTTTTAATCAATCACATTTGGTATAGATTCTTCATTCTTCTCTGTAGTGTGTCAAATTTATAACATTTATGTTTACTTTACAGGGACTTCAAACAAAGGATTAATCAGTTAAGGTTTTGGATGAGACTCATTAGTTCCCCCTGAATCAAAATTCAAGTCAAATCAAATACAAAAGCATTTTGAAAAAGCTTACAAAGCAAGATCCATCCTGGCATGCTTGGGAGGCTGATATTAACGGGCTTCCTCAACAACAATAAGGGTAAAGTAGAGCACAGATTGTGTGCAAACATCAGGCCAACCATTCGTGGGATTAGAGAGGAAAAGCATGCCAATTGACTCTGGCTGTTATTGCTTTGATGGAACTTTCCATTGGAATAAAGCCACAAAATCTTCATAAATATAAATTACACTGGCACATTTACTCTTTTAAAGGGCCATCCAAATTTGGAATCACTGATCTTCTGATTTCTCCCTCAACTCAACCAAAATAGACTTGTCATTTGGCACGAGCAAGAAGACATTTTTGGCAGCTGAAGTGACAAGTTTTGCAAAGTGATGTTATCAGCTGCCCTTATGTCTCGAACAAGGCCCTAAAGACTAAAGACAGGGCCCTAAACCCCCTCCCTTGCATGTAAACTTGTTCAGCAAGTGGCCCCAAGCTATTCTGTCCTCTTTAGAAAAAGTGTCTGCCTGCGGGAATATTAACATTTGTCTTTGCTACGTCTCAGACTATATTTAATATAAGAAGTTGAGCATGTCATGAAGTACGCTAGTTACATTCCAATGTGTGTGCATGATCAAGTCAGACAATGTCATTTAACAGCATCATTTACTGTAGTTAGCTAGGCTCCATCACTGAGAAAGCGCTGTAATAGAAATATATTTGTTCTACTTGCCAAACTAATATGCTTTCACATTAGTTATTACCCTCTTGCATGGCTTTAGTATCGCTCAAAAACTGCACAATTTACCTGAGTTATTAGTTTAGCATGGATACAAGGAAGTTACTGCCCTGAGTGTTCTTTTTGTTTGTTTTGTTTTGTTAGTTTTTTTAAAACCTGTCCTGTTCAGCTGCATGGCCTTGCAGAATGGTGGATCTGTATGCCTTTGTGCTGGAAAAGTTTTGCTGTGCGACAGGAGAGTTTGAATTACTCCCTCTGCTTATTTTTACACTTTTTAATTATTCTGATGTTTATTGAAAATGCAGCTTGAAAGAAAAGGATTTTAGGGGACGGACAGAGTGGACATGGGGACGAGACGTGAAAACCACAGCAGAACAATAGTGAGACAGTCGAGATATCTGAACACAAGTAACATTTCAACAGTTATTTGTAGACTGGGGGCGGGCACCCGAACCCGGACCCGGTGAGGACATGCAATAACTAACCAAGAGAACCAGATAAGAGAGGACAAAAAAGGGCAGGACAGGATGTGGGAAAATGAGCAAGGCAGTGCTACTGTCGAGTGGTGCGGAAGGATTCTTTTTTTAGTGTCTAAACACCTGTATGAACCTGTGAGTTGATATGTTAGTATAACCTTTGTTGTTAGTAGTTTTCCCAGCACAAGTCTTTAGTGTTTCAATCGAACTTATTAGTGAATGAACACCATATCACATGCATGTTAGTCAACTGTTGTACGGAGTTGCTGAGCGGCACATTGAGGTGATCCCGCCCCTCCATCGGGGGGGAGTCAGCGAGCCCGTTCAGCAGGGGACCCAACAAGGAGGACGGCACCGACCACCCAGGGCCCAGGGAGGTCCCGAACCCGACCTAAGTGTCCCAACCAGTCCCAAGAGGAGGGGCATCCGACCACCGCCCCCCCACCCCCGAACCCCCGTCCCCCATCCAGCGGGCCGCACCACCGCCACTGCCCCCATCATCCCCGGAGAGCATGGGGGCCCCAGCCACCAACAGGGCCCAACACAGAAGCCAGCCGCCACCAAAAAAACCAAAAAACAAAGTGAGCCCAAGTAAAGCACCCGTCGTGAGTAGGGTTGGGCATCAAGAACCAACCGGAACCAGGACCAACACCCCGGCCCCCCTGGAATCGCCCAGACCCAAAAAAACCTCAGCCTCGACGCCCACAGTCCGCCCACACCGAAGAAGAAGTGGCGAAAACCAACAAAGAGTGTTCTAAGCAAACATAATTGAACAGCTTTGAAACTGCGATTTAAAAAGAATAATAATAAATTTTAAAAAAAAGAGCTACAATATTGTTTCTAAACAAATTAGATGTGCTGACATTTGAGTTTCCCTATTTGGGTTTTTAAAAAATACATAATGTGCTACTATAAACCGGTTAAACTTGTTTGTTTTTGTGCGACGTGCGTGTTAAGAAGACAGAAGAATAGTCCATTGCGTAAGAAGAGAATGGGGGCAGAAGATACGATCATGATAGATTAAGCATTTGGATGTGTTTTTGAGTGTGTCAATTAAGAGTAACACAATAATAATTGCTTTGAATAGAAGAAAACAGTTCCTATGAGCTATTTGGGGGGGCCCAGGCAATTGCCTGATGGTAAGTCTGCCCTTGTCTGGAGACTGGCCAATAACTGCATGAACAATGAGTTGGAGGCTTGCCAATGAAAGTATGAAGACTGGGTGACAAAACCCAGCAATTAGTGGGGCATTGTGTACTGATTGACATGTAGATGTCGAACAGCCGATGACTGCAGGGACAATAAGTCCCAAAATGTGGACATACCAGAGAGGGGGAAAAAAATCTGCACTTAAAAGACTGCTCACTCCATTTACAAATACAGGAATAGAATTAAGCCTCTAATCTTTCGCTACAAATTTGCAATAATACCAAAACATTATGTGTCGTGTAGTGTTGTACTATTGTTTTGTTTGTTTGTTTGTTTTGTTTTGTTTTCCTTTTCCTGGTCAATTCACATGTAAGCACCCATTTCTGCCGGGAGCTTACTTGCAGTATGCAGCAAAGTTGTCAGATGAAGTTATAATTTACGACGGCTCAGTTAAGCAGCAGTGGATTGCCAGGGATTTGACCTGTCAGAATTTTTATGTATCAGGGATATGTTAAGCAGGTGGAGAGAAAAAGACAGCAAAGTATGGCTTCAGTCTATATAATAAGGTTGATTTCGCTGTGCCCTTGTAGTTCTACTTCATTGAGGATATTATGTTAAGGACTGTACTTGTAATTGCCCGCAAGTGCCATACTGTGACAGACTGAAGAGAAATTAATTGAAGTGTGGGTCCTCAAGGTGATGATGTCATAATAATGGTGATGAGCCCCCTTACATTTGGTCATCCTTTCCTCAACTCAAAATACTGTATTTAAGTACAGTTGAACGCAGTCTTTTCTGTGACGCTGAACCATTTTTTATGTTGAGATAAATTGTAACTGACAAACTGTTCTGGGGTCAAACTTTGGCCATTATGAAAGTGACAAGAGGCAAACTAAGAATTCAACATTCCCACCTGTCGCACAAGTGTAAATGTAAACAAACCGGTTAATAATGAGACGTTCAAACAAGATCTTTGACAACTTGCTATTAATGCGGTGACATATGCCAAATTTGTAAATAAATTGCAGTAGTGAAGTCATAATTACAGTAAATATTTGTTTGAAAAAATGTGGCGATCGTAAATATAAAAAAAATTAAATGAAAAACACTAAGTACGGCAAGTTCAGTCTCTTTAGCAAAGTATATAACCCAACATGACCTAGCTTTGTTTGACGCCTGGCAATTAGCCACACGAATTTTCTTCCAAATCTCTAAATTAATCTCATATGTCTCACGGATTAAAAAAAAACAACCAAAAAAAAAAACAACAACGCAATCTTCTGAACATTATCCTCTGTGGTGAAGATGAGCAATTTACTGGTGGTCAGGACCAGCAGTATGTTTTACCTCAGAGCCAAACAGAACGAAATCATATGAGAACCATGCAAGTATGTTCGCCCCCGCTAGGTAGTTTGGGGCTAACCACCTTTCCATAACATTCATCCCAAAGCAGCCTGTTATTTCATGTTCAATGAGAGGATAAAGGCTCGAAATGTGGTTCAGCTGAATGGCTCAAACCAGTGTGATTATTTCCTTAACTTTTTCCATTTCACGTTTTCTGAAGGCAAAGCAGAAGATCAGCGGGTGGTAGTGGGAGCAAGTTGTTTGGGATTTTAGGGGGATTCCAGATGCCATTCAATGTTAATAATAACCCATAAGTGTTTTATGATATGCAGTATTTATATTTAATGAATGCCCCTCTTTTTTATTTCTTTTTAAAACAATGACATCGTGCTTTTTGGATTCAGAAGGCTCCATAGCTCATTTTATTCTACATCCATAACTACCATTTAATAGCTTAACCCCCTTGTTAGCTCTCTGGCTGCTTTTATTAAATAATTTCATTAGACATGCTTGCCCCTTTTGCCCTTGCCCCTGGGGTGTCTTCGCACAGTAACGAGACTGTTCAGAGGCAGTAGCAAGGGCTTATGTTGCAGTCAACTACAGCGATGCCATTGTCGTCTTCATGGTTTGCCAGTCACGCTCCTTAAATGTCAACCATATCACGTGCGGCGTCCAGTCTTCCGTCAACTCGTCCTCAACCTTCCAAGCAACATGATGTTTAGAACAATAAAGCCTCACTGAATTGTATACTATCAAGTTTATACGCTTATGTCAGCTGTTTATGAGAGTTTCTGGGGATTTATAACTCCAATGAATGGCCCGGAAAATTGGTGACAACCAACACATTTATGCCATAAATAATTATCCACCTTACCAAAAAAATCATTTCTGTGGTGAATGGAATTGGATTTGTATGAACCTTGATGTACCACTGCATGGTCAGAATATATTATAGTCTTATTACTAGGGCTGAGTATTGTTAAGAAGCTCACGATTCAATTCAATTTCGATTCTTTAGGTTGCGCTTCAATTCGATTGATTCTTTCAATTCGATTTGATATTGATTTAAAAGCGTTGATGCTGATTCAGTAAAAAGTGAAAATAATTAGAGTACCTATTGACATTTATTAAAAACATATTTTCATGCTAATGTGAACAACACCAATTACTACTTTCGTATTAGCCAGGGCTTCGGTGCATCTGAAGCAGTGACAGAAAGAGCACTGAAAGAGCACAAAATACGTGAATAGGAGAGCTTTTCAGAGAATAGCTGAGGATAGGAGTGAGATACACCCCTGCCCGCTTTGCTCTAGAAGAGGCTCATTAGAGTAGAACATCTCTATAGCAGCTGACCAAGGCCTCTGGCAGATGGGTGCTATCGCTGGCACCATGGCCAGGTGCTTAAGTCAGTTGCTGAGAGCCTCGTGGTATTACTGTAAAATAGGCTTCTGTTATGGGCTTGCTTTAGTTTGTGTTATTTTGTGTTGTGGGAAGGTTAACTAATGCTAGCTAGAAGCAAGCATTCAACCCATCTGGTAGGTCGCTATTGTAGTTCATATACGTAGTTAGCTAACTGGGGGGCACAAGGGGCGTCCAGACTTATTGTCAGAGGGGCACTGACCCCTGTAACTGCTGGGAGAGAGTCCACGATGCTGTGAGACCCAATGAACTCCAGGATACATCACAGATGAAGCTTTCCAGTGCATCCAGGAGATGTTGCTCCACTAACATATTTGAGATTTTTTATTTTTTTTACATTTCAACTGAATCTGATTAATTTGATATCACGCTGCATTTGATAAGAAAGGCAACGTGAAGGTGATGATGCAAACTCATGTAATTGGTTCCATGATTTTCTCCCTGGTAAACTGCAATCCTGACTTGTTTACAATGATCACTAATTCATTATCATATCCGACAGTAGGCCAGCGAACTGTTAGATTAAGATTCTGTTTAAGTTTGAAGATGCATGCATGGAATTGGTGTAATTTAACCCTTGAGCTACAGGGTCATAGCGAGGCGAGCTGTTAACTTGTTTTACCAAATATACTTTTTTAACTATCCATCCATCCATCCATCCATCCATTTTCTGAGCCACTTCTCCTCACTAGGGTCACAGGCGTGCTGCAGCTATCATCGGGCAGGAGACGGGGAACACCCTGAACTGGTTGCCAGCCAATCGCAGGGCACATATAAACAAACAACCATTCGCACTCACATTCACACCTACGGGCAATTTAGAGTCTCCAATTCATGCATGTTTTTGGGATGTGGGAGGAAACCGGAGTGCCCGGAGAAGACCCACGCAGGCACGGGGAGAAAATACAAACTCCACACAGGCGGGGCTGGTCCTCAGAACTGTGAGGCTGACGCTCTAACCAGTCGGCCACCGTGTCGCTACTTTTTTAACTAACAAAGTGCAACTACTGGATGTTAAGCTATGCAAAGTACTATGTGCTCATGTCAGGTTTCTTTCACATACAGGTATAGTCATAATGGTTTAGAAAGAGCTCTGACTTCCTTATTTTCTCTCTCTCTCTCTCTCTCTCTCTCTCTCTTTCTCTCTCTCTCTCTCTCTCTGTCTCTCTCCTCAGTCTGCAGTCACTGCCACGGTCTTCTGGACAGTTTTCCGGGGGACGTGTCAGATCAGCTGCTTCCTCGTCACTCTGACTCACAAGAAGACAGTCAATGTAAGAATTATACACCTGAGGACATGCAGACACACACTACTATTCAATTAGTATCACTCTTGTCTTTTGTCACAGTCAGAGATGCTGGCATGGATTTGGGGCTCTGTGGGGAAAAAAAGAAATCACTTTGGTCTCCTTCACTTAAATGCCAAGAATTTCAAATATATTTTTTGAGGGCCCCTGTCTGTCGTAGACCTTTTGTCGAATTGTCTTCACTTTTCTCCCCCTTACCGTGTCCCTAGTCATAATTGTCTATGTAGAGTTTAAGTTAAGCGGGGTATGCACAAACAGTTTTTTAACATATGAACCTCTTTTATTAGAGAGAGAGAGAGAGAGAGAGAGAGAGAGAGAGAGAGAGAAACCATACATGACAAGGGAAAAAAAATTTGTACTGTAATGTCTGTTACTGCTCTTAAAGTGTGTGGTGTATTCAAGATATGCCACACGGCACACTACACACATATCGCCACTGACGATGCGAGTCCCATCCCTTCCTTAAACCAAATTTCTAACTAGCATTTCTAACTAGGCTAACTGTTTGTTGGTAACTACATTGCAGTTGCAAACTCTCCTTGTGTCATGGGTGTGTGTTCCGGTTGTTGTTTTCCCCCTGTCTCGTGCACACCCGCTCCTGAGAGTATCTTCACCACCTGTGCCTCATTCACCCTAATTACCTCTTGCATTTAACCTCGTGTCTCATTCTTTCTAGTTGCCAGTTCGTTGTACCTTGTCGTTGCGTTCCAGCATTCCTTGTTTCCACATCACAGACTCACAGTAAGACTAGACCCTGTTCCGATTATCGACCTCGCCTTTTTCCCTCACGTTTTTGGATACTGTTGCCTTTTTTTTGATTGCCTGCCTGTGTACCGACCTCTGCCCGTATATTAAACCTCTCTTTTTGAAACTGTCCATTTGTTTTGGAGTCGTGAATTTTTGGGTCCTATCCTCTGTTCCGTTCATGACAGAATGAACTGGCCATAACATGGACCCAGCAGACTCAGACCCGGTGCGCAAAGCCCTTCAAGCACAGGGTCAACGACTCTCGAAGCAGGATGAGCAGCTTGCTTCCCTCCACCTTCATCTAGAGGAACTGTCAGAGCATCTGGACACTATGATGAGACCGGTGGCCTCACAGTTTGAAGTTCTTATGAAAATGATTCAGAAAAAGGAACCAGTTGGTACAACAGCCGATAGAGCCACTGTACCAATGTTTTCATGTGAAGCAGTTACCATGCAACCACCTGCCACCTCCGCTGCTGTCTGCCCACAGCTCCCTCGACCGGAGAGGTTCTCTGGAGATTCTGGGAATATTAAACCGTTCATCACTCAATGTGAACTCCACTTTGAGCTCCAGGCAGCTGCCTTCCCCACCGAGCGGGCAAATATCGCTTTCGTCTTTTCCCACCTGACTGGTCGTGCGGAGGTGTGGGCTACTGCTGAATGGAGCCGCAATTCCGCCGCACGTCATTCGTGGGCTTTTTTCGTAATGACTATGGAGTAAATTTTTCCGTTTTCCACACCAGATCGTGAGGCAGCTCGCTCCCTTGTCACCTTACAAAAAGGCAAGTGCAGGGTTTCAGACTACGCGATTGAGTTTCGCATTCTAGCAGCTGAGAGTCAGTGGAATAATAGGGCACTGCTCGATGCATTTTTTCAAGGACTATCCCCCGCCGTCAAGGATCATTTGGTCCCGCTAGACCTGCCGACCGACTTGGACACTCTCATCGCTCTCGCCGTAAAAATCGACGAGGCTTTTGGATCGCAAGCTGGACTGAGATCGGTGGAGGGCTGCGTCACCGCGCACTTGAAGGACGAGGCTCAGTGACCGTCCAAACCAAGGCAGATCCCCTGTTTCTGGTCTCAATCCACTGGCTAGCGTCACCACAGATGAACCCATCCAACTGGGCAGGTTCCGTCTCTCCCCTGAGGAACGTCAACGCCGGCTAAGGGAAGGGCGGTGCTTCTACTGCGTGCAGTTGAGTCATTCCGTGAGTAACTGTCACGTCAAGGTTGCCGGTGCCGGTAGCAAGGGCACGGGAGCGGTGAGTCTAAATTTCATTAAGGAAGACCCTACCCGGGTTCTTCCTAAAGTGACACTATGCTCTCCTGATCAAGAAATGTATACACCTGTATTAATTGACTCTGGTTCTGATGCAAACTTACTCAACTCCCTCCTCGTTAGACGGATGCACCTTCGAACCTTTCAAATACAACGCCACCGCAAAACCTATTCTGCAGACGGCAGTTTTATGGGCAAGATCACTCACCGCACCCAGACACTCACTTTGACATTTCCTGATTCTCACTAGGAACGCATTAGTTTCCATGTTTTTGACGCCATGAATTATGACCTTATTTTAGGGAACCCATGGTTGAAATTACATAACCCCCACATTGACTGGTCCTCTGGGCAGGTTATGTCATGGGGTAGCAATTGCGCCCAGAACTGTTTCAAGCCTCCATGTGATGTTCAGGGCTATGTTTCAAATGACAATCCACAGACCCCATCTGGGGATCCTGACTTATCCCAAATGCCCACCTGTTACCAGGATATTAAAGACGTTTTTTCAAAGTCCAAGGCCAAATCCCTTCCGCCCCACAGACCTTATGACTGTGCAGTTGACTTGCTGCCTGGAGCCACACCTCCACGAGGGAGGTTGTTCTCTCTTTCAGGGCCGGAACACAAGGCTATGAAGGATTATGTGGATGAATCACTGGCAGCAGGGATTATTCGCCCATCTTCATCCCCTACGGGAGCCGGATTTTTCTTTGTGGACAAGAAGGACAAGACTTTGCGACCCTGTATCGATTACCGGGGTCTCAACGACATAACTGTGAAAAACAGGTACCCTCTTCCTCTCATCTCCACCGCCTTTAAATTCCTGGAGGGAGCCAAGGTTTTCACCAAACTAGACTTAAGAAATATCATCTAGTCAGGATAAGGGAGGGGGATGAATGGAAAACTGCATTCAACACACCAACGGGACATTACGAGTATTTGGTGATGCCTTTTGGACTAACTAAGGCTCCAGCTGTTTTCCAGAACTTTGTCAATGATGTCCTGCGTGACATGTTGTACGTTTTTGTATATTTGGACGATATTTTGATATTCTCCCCGGATGAGGAGACTCACATCATTCATGTCCGCTCTGTGTTGCAGCAGTTACTGCAGAATGAACTATATGTCAAGGCTGAGAAATGTGAGTTCCACAAGGCGTTCGTTTCTTTTCTGGGGTTCGTACTGGCTCCAGGTGAAATCAAAATGGAACCTTGCAAAGTTGATGGCGTGACTAATTGGCCCACTCCCACCTCACGCAAAGACGTACAAAGGTTCTTAGGGTTTGCTAATTTCTACAGAAAGTTCATGAGAAATTTCAGTTCTATAGCCTCGCCTTTGCATGATCTTACCTCGCCACACAGACCTTTTGCATGGAACCCGCTTTGTCAGTCAGCTTTTCCGAAACTTAAATTGAGCTTTACCTCCGCTCCCATCCTCACTATGCCAGATCTCAAACAGCAGTTTGTGGTAGAAGTCGATGCGTCTGATGCCGGTATAGGAGCAGTGCTCTCCCAGAATGTCTCAAGGATGGTAAATTACATCCTTGTACTTATCTCTCCAAAAAACTGACCCCAGCCGAGAGAAATTATGACATTGGTGACCGTGAACTGCTGGCAGTCAAGGTGGCTTTGCTAGAGAGGGGCACATACTCCGTTTTTACTGTGGACAGATCACAAGAACCTGGAATATCTTAAATCTGATAAGAGATTAAATGCGAGGCAGGCTAGATGGGCTCTGTTTTTCACTAGATTCAAATTCACGTTATCCTACCGACCTGGTTCTAAAATTGGTAAGCCACATGCTTTATCGTGCATTTTCTGCACAGAGAATTCTTTGTCCAACCCTAAAACCATTTTGCCCAAGTCATGTTTCGTTTCTTCTTTTGTTTGGGACATTGAGACTGCGGTAAAGTAGGCTCTGAAGAACATTTTTAGCTCTGAAAATTGCCCTGAAAACAGGCTTTATGTGGTTCCGACCTTAAGAGGAAGAGTCATCCACTGGGCTCACACTAACCAGACTGTATGTCACCCAGGCATTGCCAAGACTCAATCTGTGGTCGAACAGCGCTTTTGGTGGCCCAATGTTAGAAGGGATGTTACCAATTATGTCAATGCTTGCCAGGTATGTGCTGCAAACAAGTCCTCTCGTAGCCGTCCTTCTGGGGAGTTGTGACCCCTGCCAATAGCACAACGTCCTTGGTCAGACATCTCCGTAGACCTTGTGACGGGATTACCGGCTTCGAAAGGAAATGCCACCATTCTCACAGTCGTATACAGGTTCTCTAAAATGGCACACTTCATTGCACTCCCGAAACTCCCCTCAGCTAAAGACACTGCCGAGTTAATGATACACCAGGTATTCAAGTTCCATGGTTTCCCCAAAAATGTGGTAGTCGATAGGGGTGCCCAATTCATTTCGCAATTTTAGAAGGAGTTTTGCAATCTCATAGGTGCTACCGTCAGTCTGTCATCTGGGTTTCACCCTGAAACCAACGGAAAAACCGAGAGGCTGAACCAGGACCTGGAGACTGGGCTCCAATGTCTCGCTTCACAGGAGCCACGATCCTGGTCTCAGAAACTGGTTTGGGTCGAATTCTCTCACAATTCCCTCCCCTCTGCATCCACTGGTCTATCGCCTTTTCACATTGTGCATAGTTACCAAGCATCTCTATTTCCTGCCATAGCCCCAGAGTCCACAGTTCCAGCGGCATTGACCTTGGTGAAACGTTGCAGGAGGACCTGGGAGCGAGCCCGCCAGATGCTGCTGCGCCAGGGACGGTCCTACAAAAATTAACCCTTGCATTTAAATTTGTGTCTCATTCTTTCTAGTCGCCAGTTTGTTGTACCTTGTCATCACATTCCAGCATTCCTTGTTTCCACGTCACAGACTCACAGTAAGACTAAACCCTGTTCCGATTATCGACCTCGCCTTTTTGCCTCACGTTATTGGATACTGTTGCCTTTTTTGGATTGCCTGCCTGTGTACCGACCTGCCCGTATATTAAACCTCTCTTTTTGAAACTGTCCAGTTGTGCATTTGTGGGTCCTATCCTCTGTTACATTCATGACACCTTGTCATTTTTAGTGTGGTGAATAACTTTGGAGACATGTTATTGTAGTCAGTTCAATTTCATCAACGGGTGGGGGGTGGCGAGCGTGGTGGTGGGGAGTGTAAATTTTGAGGGGGGCCACGTGGGTAGCCAAGCCCAGTGCTGGGGGGGGGGCATTGCCACTACCGCTCAATTGGTCCCATCCATCCATCCATTTTCCAAGCCGCTCATCCTCACAAGGGTTGCGGGCGTATTGGAGCCTATCCCAGCTATCTTCGGGCAGGAGGCGGGGTACACCCTGAACTGGTTGCTAGCCGATTGCAGGGCACACATAAACCATTCATACTCACATTCACACCTCGGGGCAATTTAGAGACTTCAATTAACCTATCATGCATGTTTTTGGGATGTGGGAGGAAACCGGAGTGCCCGGAGAAAACCCACGCAGGCACGGGGAGAACATGCAAACTCTTTATTTACAGTATATATTACAAATAATGTATCATTGTTCATCTATCTATGCTACCGAAGTAGTGACAGGCAGAAGAAATAAAGGCTCTTCCACTTACATAACTAATCCATGTATCCATTACTTGCGACATTTTTGTTTGGTGGTGTGCTGTTAAATTTTTCTGATGTAAATTATGTGCCTTGGCTCTATAAGGGTGGGGAAACACTGCATTAAATGCTGTTCAAAAGACAGTTGACAGTTTCATTTAAGATAACCTTATGGGATTCCAGTTTTGTTTGTTTTTTTATGGTTCATCTACAGTATATCAAAAAGAATTAGAGAGTGCCTGGTGGGCCACTTTCTAGTTTGTCAGTGAATAATGCATGAATCTAGTTATTAATGAAAACATCTAAATACAGTAGTCCATTCAAAGAAAAACTACAAGAGAAAAAAAGGCTGCATGTTGCATCAGAAGGCAATATAACACTTTAGCACAGATGAAGAAACCTGACTGTTTTCAGTCCTTTGTGAGCAAAGCGTTGGCTGTAATTAAATCATGAAGGAAATCATTTTTTAAAAAAAGAAAAACTTTCATAATGGACCTTGCGCTCGGATTATCCCCGCAGGGAATCGGTTTGCCAAATTAACTGAAGTGCCAGTTTCCTCTCCAGTCGTCATATGACATGCTTGTATGCATCTAACATGGGCACACACACACACAATCACTCAACATGAACAGAGTGCCTTGTCTGTCTGTTACGTTTTTTTATTTTATTGAAAGGAATTTAAGAGCATGACCCCAGGGAAGCGCTTAGTGCTCAGTTGGTAATTATTTAACATTCAGTATATTTCCTGCTAATAAAATGTTTCGTGTACATTTGTTTTGCAGTCTTGAACTCAAGGTGATTCTTAACTCCCCCCCCCCCACCCCCCCTTTTTTATGACAAATAACATGTTGGTAAATATTGTGTTTGAGTATTTGTGCATACATGCATTTAGGTTGTAGAAACTTGTTAAATTGATGCAGGATTTGCTCATTTTGAACAAGAAGCCAAATTATATGTGCTTCTCATCTTGCAGTTTTCTCCTGTGATTTCGAGTCGCCGTGTCTCTGGACTTTATCAAATCACAGTCAGCAAAGTGACTGGTTGGCAGTGTCTGCACGGGAAACGCAGCGAGCAGGTTGGATGCCTGAGGCGGACCACTCGGAGGGGAGCTCTGATGGTGAGAATCTCACCACTCCATGCTTAACAACATCAAATATTCATAGGGGAAGATCTTGCAGTTTTTAATCAGGGCCCTTTGTCTTTGATATACAATTCTGCTGTTTCTTTTCAAGTGTGTATCAAACCGTTTCGGTGACAGGGTTGTGAAACAACTTTATATCAGCCGTTTAATGTCAAACTTTGTTTTTTCTTGAAGGACACTTTCTTCTTCTAAGCCCCTCCCCTGGTGCCGAGGCTTCTAGGCGATGCGAGTATCAGTTAACGAGCCCGATCATGCCCAGATGTGACCACCAGTGTGTTTTGCATCTGGCCCTGTATGAGACATCACCATCAGCAGGGGATCTCACAGTCCTGATCAAGCCACTTTACTCCAGTTCCTTTGTTGACGCCGTTGTGTTCAAGACTGAGAGAAGAGAGGACCCCAGGTCAGCAAACACACGAAACAATGGAGTGTTTTTATATGACTGAAATCAGAATCATCTTTATTTGCCAAGTATGTCAAAAAGTTTTTGTCCCCGGTAGTTGGAGCTGCTCTAGTACGACAACAGACAGAGAATACTTTTGAGACGTAAATAAAAAAAATAAATAAAAAAAAAACAGTCAATGAGCAATAAAAGGTTAACAGTAATGTGGTCATTCCGGAACAATTATTTCTAAATTTTATTATTATTGTTATTATTTTTTGGGTAATGCGCCAAGAGGGTTTCTATGTTGTCCCCAGGGTTGTTCTTTCTCAGGGTTTTCCAGTTTTCTCTCTTCACTCCCAAAACACGCATGTTACATTCATTAAAAACTCTAAATTGTCCAATGTTATGAATTTGGGTGTGAATGGTTATGGGCGAATTGGTAGGACTGTGAACATATAACGTTCAAAAAATTAGATGCGTGGCAACATCAATGCCCCAAAAACACAGGCAGCTTCGGAAGTCTCCAAATTTGCGGGAGACAGGACAGCGATATGAAAATGAACCCTGACAAAATGCTGCCTTGTTGAAAGGGGCTATACTGTTGCTAGGCAGAATTTGTGTGGCGCAATCCTGTTTGTTCCATGGCCAAGGGGGAAAAAAATGCCCCTACTTCCCACAACTACTTTAGTTTTTGAATGCAGATGGGAATTGTGCAAAACAAATTACACACATTACTCCAAAACAATTTATTTTATTGGTTTATCTTAGAATTCTAAAATTAAATGACGGCTCTGTACTAAATAGAAAATGTGGGTTACAGCGAAATACCCCCACTGCCAATATTGCACTATGCAAATATTCCCTGTAAAATCTACTGCCAACATTCTGATTACTTGCCCAATATAATGATATTACTCTATATAGGCTGCGAGGGCCGATCAGAAACTGTGGAGAGGCTGGATGCGGCCCACTGGCTGTACATTGAGTACCAGACTAAAATAGTTATGCGCACCCCTGGTTATTATGCTTGGAGGAAGAGAATATCTCATACAGCTCTTGTATTGGGTATCATTAGATTGTGCAAATGGTCATAATGGTGCGGCTGCTCAGTGTAGATAATTATTTAATTAGTGCCTACACCTCCACTGAATGAATTAATGCTTTGCAATTTCCCATGTCACTGATGGTGTAGTGGTGACAGTTCCCACTCAGTGACGGTGTGAATGTGAGTGCGAATGGTTGTCCGTGTCTATATCAGAATCATCTTTATTTTGCCAAGTATGTCCAAAAAAAAAAACACACACAAGGAATTAGTTGGAGCCGCTCTAGTACGACAACCGGTATATATATATATATATATATATATATATATATATATATATGGCGACCGGTCCTCTAGCACTTATATGTGTGTGCCCTGCGACTGACAAGGTGTAGTCTGCCTTTTGCCCAAAGTCAGCTGGCATAGGCTCCAGAGCCCCGCAACCCTAACCAGGATGAGCGGTGTTGGGAATGAATGGATGGATGCAATTTCCCGTGCACCCTGTTAAGAGAATACAATTTTGGATTTAATGCAGTGGAAGGCCATGCAGCTTTTCAGGCCAGAGAAGACCACATGGAGTAATGCCTTTCCGTTTTGTGGTTCTCAAGTATATAGGAAGTAATGTTCCTCCCGGCTTTGTGGAGCAGAATGCACTGTGGGTAAAAAGTCAGTAGTGTTGTTTGGGGAAATAAGAACAGGTATTTGCTATTGATTTAATACTATAGTACAGCCATCTCTAAAAGCATTCCTTTCTCCCGATGTGGACTCTGGAAATGAATTTCTATAATGGCTCTGAACAGAAGAAGGATGGATGGGCATATGCAGTAAGTGTGTATGATGGTGGGATTCTTGTCTTCACTAATGGACTCAACAATCCCTTTGTGCACACAGACACACACCAGGTCAACCCGTCTGTCTATTTTTAGAGATGTGTCACACTGTTGCATGTAGATTAACTATATGCTCGTATTAGCACAAGTGTGGCATGAAAACTGCACATTTAATTGTGATTGTGTACCCATCCTGCTGGCGCTCCTGCTGATAAAGCTGTAAAAGCAGTACTACATTCTACTATTGACGTCAAGGGACAGAAATATTTTTAATTTGTTGTCTGCTTTCATGAAGGACTCCAGAAATCAGGGAATAATTCCTGTCGAAAGGCTGAATACAGAGGATTTGGAGAATTTTAAGTTAAACAATGGCTCTCAAAGATTTTTCAATTATCAAAACAGTTGCCAGTTCATTTGATGATCGATCAGTTGAGGATTAATCGATTAATTGTTACACCTCAAAAACAGATGGACGGAGTGACAACACGAGAAAGATGTTGCTTAACTCAAAATGTCAGAATATTTACGACACAAGTAAAGAACTAACTATAGCTAGCACAACGAAAGGAACATAATGTTGACTGCAAGTCAAAAAAGACAGTATTTACTTGAAAAGCACAGACAAAACAGAATCTAAACTGTCCAAGTTTCTAAGGAACTAAGAAGCAAAATTTTCCGAAAACCACTTACACAAGCGAGCGAAAACGAGAAAGAAAAAAAAAAGAAGCCGTAATACAAAGGAGACAAAGCAAACTAGTACACGATGACCAAAACCCTTGATACAGATAAATGATGGCAAGTAGGCAACAATCCAGCCGGCTTCTGTCTCCTGTTTCTCCTGCGCAAAAGAATCCGGCTGACGATCATGGAGATCAGGTGTGCGCAGGAGGCTCCGCCCATCCACACTACACAGGCGAGTGAGGAAACAAAAAACACAAAACAGCAACAAGACAGATACAAGGATCATGACAGATTTAGTCATTCCTTGACCATTGCAATGTGCAAATCGTCTTCTGTTAAATCTTTCCTTCTTTTTTCATTGCTATGATATGCAGCATATCATTTACTTTTATGACTATTCCAACTTGTTTTTCTACAAACTGCTCTAAACCAAATCTCTGCAAATGTTCTTATTGTTAGCAGCATACCATGCACTGTTGTGACAATCTCTGCATATACTGATCTGTCCAGATTTATTCATTCCTAGCCGTCTGTAAGCAGCATGCTATGTGTTGTCGTGATCATCCCATTCCTCCGTTCATCCATCCATTTTCTGAGCCGCTTATCCTCACGAGGGTCGCGGGAGTGCTGGAGCCTATCCCAGCTATCTTCGGGCAGGAGGAGGGGTACACCCTGAACTGGTTGTCAGCCAATCGCAGGGCACACATATACAAACAACCATTTGCACTCACATTCACACCTACGGGCAATTTAGAGTCTTCAATTAACCTACCATGCATGTTTTTGGGATGTGGGAGGAAACCGGAGTGCCCGGAGAAAACCCACACAGGCACGGGGAGAACATGCAAATGCCACACAGGCGGATCACTACTCGTGATATGCAGCATATCATGCACTGTTTTCCTCCTACAAACAGCTTTTCATCTTCTTGTTTGTTTTTGTGCCTCTGTAGCTGCCTTCCACTTTGAGCGTGTGAATCCAGATTAGTGTCTCTATTTGCACGCAGATTTTTGGTAAATTTTTGCTAAAAAAGAATCCTTCCCAAAAAGCCCCGCTGTGGCCACAGTTAGAGTGGAATGGATTATTTGAGCAGTAATGACATGCACTGCCAGCCTGGCAGCTCCAGTAAATTGTAGTAAAACAATTTAGTAGTAGTCCTGTTGATAGAAGAGTTATTTACTATTGCATGTCATTATACCACATCAGAATTACCACAGTTTAATAATAAATGGTAATCTCACTTTTCTCTGTCTCGACCCAGCCACACACTAAATCTAGGTTCTTTTCAAGGTTATTTTTTTGTCTCTTCCACTGTTGTGTCCTACTTGCTTTTTTCCACTACTCCCTTACTTTATTGGCTTTTGTTTTGATTTTGGGCACTGTAGTTAAAACTCAATTTATTTTGCAGGGCGGAGTGGGAAGCTGTGGAGACTGGAATAGGCCCAGTGGATGAGGCCTTCCAGGTGACTTTGATCTACACCGGATGTGTGCAGGACGGATCCACTGTGGGTCTCGACTCACTGCGCTTCATAAATTGTGAACCGGGTGAGTTCAAAGACTCTAATTTCTATCGTGCTTATCCTCAATATGGTCGCCAGTAAACTGTACAGAATACCCACGCGGAGAATATGCAAAGTTCACACAGCCGAACCGCAGAATCTTGAGGCAGACATGCTAACCACTACCCACATTGCTGCCCAACGTCATAGACTTTTATGTGTTAATATTTAAAGTAAATAAAATGGAAGTTCTCTTTTGCTCAGCATGTTTGACCATATGGAGCAGAACGACAAATCAGGAGATTAATAAATGAAACAAATTTCTTATAAAGTTGTGCTCTAACTGGGATGCATGATTTTCTGTTGTTTTTTTTCCCCTGGCTAAGACGGAGAGGATGAGGTCATCCCACCGGACGTGGACTGCGGCGATAATTTCTACTGTGAACACTCTGAATATTGCATCGACCAAAAACATGTGTGCGATTTCCACACAGACTGCCCTTTAGGAGAGGATGAGGGTTTCATTTGCGGTGAGGATTTATTTGACAGTAATGCATTTTCATGACCTGTTGACAATTCTTGTTAAATTGTTGGGATTTTGATTACAACGAGCAGACGACTCAGAAAGCCAATCAGAATCAGAATCATCTTTATTTGCCAAGTATGTCCAAAAAAACACACAAGGAATTTGTCTCCGCTAATTGGAGCCGCTCTAGTACGACAACAGACAGTCAATTGACAGAGAACACTTTTGATACATAAAGACATTGACAAAAACAGTCACTGAGCAATAAAGGGTTGCTAGTTATCTGGTAATGCCGGTACAAATTTTGTATTTTTTTTTTGACAATTGTACAAAAAGATGCAGAGTCCTCTAGCACTTAGAGCAGTTCGAATGACTAATATAGCAATAGTCCGGTGCAATGACCATGGTGCAAAGGGCACAGAGACTTCAACCGAGTAGTGCGATAATCTGGGAGAATGTTGCAGATACTCCTCAATCAGTGTGCAAATGAAGCATATGCTACTCTGGCATGAGTGGCGAGACTACTACAGTGAGTGCACGAGTAATATATAATTGCCACGACAGAAATGTAAACTCAGACAAAAAAATTGGCAGCATGTTGCAATGGAATTGTAGGTTAACTGTTTAAGAAGTTGATTGCAAGAGGGAAGAAGATGTTGGAATGTCTACTAGTTCTAGTTTGCATTGATCGGTAGTGCCTACCTGAGGGAAGAAGCCTCAAGGCACTCTCTATCCCACAGCAGATTTTATGTAAGGGCGCATGTGGAGACAGGCTTGAGCAACGCGACGTGGAAGGTTGGATGAATCTTTAAGGACTGTGGAAGCTTCAACTGGACGGAAGTGGGATTGGTGATTTTGGTAATTGGGAAAGGGCTAATGAAACGGGGCGTGAGTTTACGGGCTTCAGTTTGAAACAGGAGGTCATGAGAAAAAAGCCAGACAGATTAGCCCACCTTGTATTTGGGCGTCAGGGAGCGATGACGGTCCGTGAGCTGTTTTTGCGTACGCCGGACCGGGCCAACGCCGTTCAGACGTCTTTCCACACTGCCTGGATTCTCCGGAGATGATCATTGACGTATAGACGGTTCTCGAGGAAGCGCTGGAGGACTTGGCGTACATGGACGCAGTGTTTTTCGGGGGAGTGGGAGAAAATGAGGATATCCTTGAGGTATACCAACACGAACCGGTTTAACATGTCGCGGAGGATCGCATTACAGTATGGAGTATAATCCTACAAAACAGCAGGGGGCAGAGTGAAGCTGTTTGTCTTAAGTACTGCTAGTTAAATAACTAAAGTGGAAGGTTTTTTGAGTACTTAGATTGAGCTGTCGCGCAAAGAAGTGTAAGCACACAGTACTGCATCGACAGCTTGTTGTTTTGTTTTACCAGTGTCAGGAGCTGGACCCAAGAGCAGGCAGAGGAAGATGTAATATGATGAGGAAAGGGTATGGATGTGGTCCTAGGTGGGTTGGCAGGCAGTGGCGTGGAATGGTGGAAGGCAGTGGAGAGGACAGGCGTCTGGCTTGGCGACAGGAATGATGTGGATCCGAGACACAGGAGTCAAAAGGGAAATGAGAAATAAAGTGGCTTACGAGAGGGGGGCCGTGGTACTGCTTGAGGTAGCTGCAATACTTTGGCGAGGATTTCCGGGAACAGGCAGGCTTGTATACCGGTGGTGATGAGGCTGATTGGAGACAGGTGCTGAAAACAGAGAGGGGATGGGGGCGAGAGAGAGAGAGAGGACGCAAAGCACCCTCCAGGCTCCAATAATGGAACTGCTGGGTAGTATATGACAGTACCCCCCTCTCAACGGGCGCCTGTTGGCGTCCTGCCAAGCTTCCGCCCGGTGAGCCGCGTAGAAGTTGTCCAAAAGAGTAGGATCGAGGATGACCTTCCGGGAAATCCAAGAACACTCCTCCAGCCTGTACCCTTCCCAGTCGACAAGGTACTGGAACCCCCTGCCCCTAGGCCTCACGTCGAGGATGCGCGACACCATGAAGGCCGGATGGTCTTATTTTTTTAAGGTTGTGTACTTACAGCTAAAACTTGGACAATGTCATTTTTTTTAAATGATTGTGCCCTTATATACAACCACAGTGAATTTGAAACAAAACAATCAAGCTGTGGTAAAATGGCCTCTCGGCGTTCATATAAGAGGTTTCGCAGAAATAGGCTATAGACATTTTTATGCATAGCAGTTGGATTGAACATCACCACAATTTGTAATCCTAGGAAGTAGTCAACGGGCGCCTGCAGTCGAGAGCCCATGGGGACCTCGTCAGTTCAAGCTGAAAGTCAACACAAACAGTCATATCTTGATTATTTTGATTCCATTGCGGTGCTGTATAAACACGATCAGAAAAACTGATTATGCTAAATGCAATAAACATACCAATAATGACGCATCCCCAAAGCATTGCATGTGTCCTAATTCTAAATTTGTGACACACTCTTCGTCTACTGGGAAATTAGAATTCCGAGGGAAGAAGAGAGGGTCTTGATGGCAGCTGTGGTGTCTTGTTTCAATAAGTTCTGACAACAAAATGCTGTCTTACTCAGGTTCAATGCCATTTGGCTCACATTGCTCATTTGAGCAGGATGCTTGCGGTTGGTCCATTTCTAAGCAGCAATCAGCTTGGAAGAGGGTGGCCGGCGATGAGCTGCTGCAGAGAGAAGACATGCAGGGCCTCACACTGAGCAGTACGCCTGGTAAGCAATATGTGTAAAGGGGCACGTTGACATCAGGCCTTCGGTTTACGAAGTTACGACATACGACATTTCGAAGTTATCAACGGCTTACAATGAAATCGTTTATACAGCCACGTAAGAATATGTCAAGCGGCACAAGAAGTCACATTCATTCAGCACCGTATTTACTGTTTTTCATTAGATTGTTCACTATTTATGGCCTAGAATTCATGACTCACTTGATTGTGGATAGATTTCGTAATACAAAATGGTGTAAAACAGTGAAGGAGTGTACTATACAAGCATACATTAATTTACAAAATACAGTAAGCACACAAATGCACCCATTTATCTGAAAATTTCAGTCATGACTTGTTTTAGCAAACAATCTCACACATTGAACCCATTTGTTAGCGCTCTAATTGTGAGCAGGACCCAGGTGCATCAACGGCAGGTTATGATGAAGAGATATTAATTGTTACATTGTCGGTATTGCTCTGGCTGGAGGAGAAGCCTCTTGGTCTGGGGAGGTCGGAGCAATCTGGCTGCGGGGTCGAGCACGATTTGAAGCAGGAACGCAAGGGATGAGAACAAAATGCAAAACAGGGCAGGATAAGTAGTTGGACTGCACACTAGAATATTCAAAGTGGCTGTTTGCAACAAACTCGATGAGTGTTGTCGAGCTGGTTGATGTGGTTGGAGTCCAAGTCCAGCTCAAAGAACATGCAGCCGCTAATTTGTTGGATGAGGTGCAGCTACTGGCTGGTTTCAACACGTCTGTGTCCAAAGCTGCAAATACACACATACGCACACAGGGGAAGGGGTGGAACTCAGGATGCACACATAGCAAGTTTAAGCCTGCTGCACACAAGAGCTATCTGCTGAGCAAAAAGTCATACTGCTCAGCAGATAGCTCGCTGGGTGCGGGTAATTTTTGGGGAGTTTTCTGCCACACAAGGCCTTGAGACAAATATCTAATATGTTTGATATTTTTCGCCCCACAGGTTTTTAGAAGAAATTTAGGCGGTCAATCGAAATGCATCCTCCGTTCACATGATTACACGTACATTCTTTTGAACGTCAGCGAAGGTGACGATTCATCAATAAAATGAGGAGTAACATTGCATCAGTGTATTCAGTTTCATTCATGAAATCTGAAATCGTGAACGGAGAAATCGATTTGTTTAGCCGTCTGAATTTCTGCGCTCACATGTAGCTCAAGTAACGTGCATGCGGTGAGTTTTGTTCCCCCTCGCAAGGCGAAAAATATCAAATGTGTAACATATTCGTCTCAAAGCCTCGTGAAGCAGAAAACTCAGTGAAAATTACGTACACACAGCGGGCTACAGTATCTGCTGAGCAAACAGTCTCAAATGTCTTAATGCTAAGCAGATAGCTCCAGTATGCAATAGGCGGGAGCAGAGCTTGTGGCATAGCTAATTCAATTCTGGTGGGAAAAAATAAAAAAAATTACATATTTAATTAAATAAACTGTTAATCATTTGAGAACATAATGGAAAATCATAAAAATAAAATAAGCATATTCAGAAATTTGATCATCAAGTGAGTCAAAGTCAAGTTAAAGAAGTTAAAATATATGGTGACAAAAGTTATTTATAGTGGCTCGTTCAAAAAACAGAATAATGACTGGACTTTAGGGGTTAGAGTCTCATGACTATTACAACTACTTTTAGTGCGTACATCCCATAACCAAATCTACCACGCACTGTTCAACATGTTCCATTTCAAATAACCAATATTTGTTTGGTCCATTGATAGGGTAGCCACTGTAAGGCTTCATATAGCTGACGTGACTTGATTCCCGGACAATGCCTGGTAGTTAGTTAATCCAGGGTGTATTCTGCAGAAGTCAGCTCGACTTGGCTCCAATTTCCCAGAAATCCCCAACGGGATAAGTGATATAGGAAATGGATTGATGGATACATTAGTGTAGCTTGTATCTCAAGACAGTATCTCCAAACCACTGTGCCGCGGCACATTCATGTACCTTTAGAGATTATCAAGTGTGACTGGGATATTATCCAATTTCTCTTACTTAGTCTGAAGACGATTATTTGTTCACTCTAAATAATGTTTCTTTTCGAGTCTACAGTATCCATGCCAGTGATGTATAGTGACGAGTTGAACAATTAAATACTTCCAATAGATGGCAAAGGGTACAATTAACCATTGTAGCCAACTGTTGCCATTCATACAACAGAAAAATAGCCTTGTGTTCGAAACAGGCCCAGCTTTCACACTGAGTTAGTAAAGTTATGAATAAATTGAGACAAGATTATCATGAGGCGGCACGGTGAACGACTGGTTAGAGCGTCTACCTCACAGTTCTGAGGACCGGGGTTCAATCCCCGGCCCCACCTGTGTGGAGTTTGCATGTTGTCCCTGTGCCTGCGTGGGTTTTCTCCGGGCACTCCGGTTTCCTCCCACATCCCAAAAACATGCATGGTAGGTTAATTGAAGTCTCTAAATTGCCCCTCGGTATGAATGTGAGTGCGAATGGTTGTTTGTTTATGTGTGCCCTGCGATTGGCTGGCAACCATTTCAGGGTGTACCCCGCCTCCTGGCCGATGACAGCTGGGATAGGCTCCAGGACTCCCCGCGACCCTTGTAAGGATAAGCGGCTCGGATTAAAATATGGGCCTTGGCCAAATAAAGGTTGAGAAGGGACAGAAGTGAACCTCCATTTTGAACAGTGCATGACACTTTGTTGTCAATTTTTATTTTCTACCCTTAGGATATTTTTTGTTTCTGGAGATCAGAGAGACACATACCCTGCAACAGGCATTTGTTCAGAGCCAATTTTTCCTTCCTCCTGTCTCAAATAATACTTGCCAGGTACGCTATTCAAACTTTTATTGCCCTGCCATACACTTTAAATGCCAACTGTTTGTTTGAAATGACATTTGTTTGTGCAGATGCGTTTTTCTTTTTACCTGTTTGGCTCCTTCAATGGCTCCTTGTCGGTGGTAATAGAAGAGAACGGGACCTCCACAGCACCACTGATCTGGGAGGGAGATGGTCAGTGGAAGGATGACTGGGAAGATGTTGTCCTGCAGCTGACAGACCTTCATCATGGGTACTTAGAGTAGATTCACACGCCACAGACCTTTATTTGATGCATTGCTCATACTGTGTTGAACACTTATGTGCCTTCCACACAGCTTTAAGTCTTTATGGCACAGATACAAAAACATGCTACAAATATTGGATTTTGGGTCATGTTGACCTGCTCCACTCAAAATGTTCAATATTAGATAGTACATGGTCATTAAAGGATGGACATCAGCGACATTGACTCGAGTAGGTTATTGACCGTAGTGAGTGTTTTTTTTTTAAGCCAATCAGATATCAGATAGCATATCTGTTAGCGGGCCAGTTAGCTAGCCCACGATAACGTCAGAAATTTTCAATCTGCTGATGAGTTGGTTAGAGGAAGCCAAGTTCAACTCGCCAAACATGTCTGTATCAATATGCACACATTAATTTAATAATCAGCATCTCTGGTGAGTATGATATATTTTATTTAAATGGTTTTTGTTTTTGTCATATTGTTAGATAAATACTGATTTGGAACTGCTCAAGTATGTGGCACATTTGAAAGCTGTTATAATACTTTTTTGTATAGCATTGATGGTTTGTACAATTCCAACATGATAGTGGCGGTATTAAGAGGTGTATTAAATCAGAAGTCCCCGCCACTGTTTATTGGTGTGGCCAGTTGGTACGTAATCTGCATTCAAGAAAAGTAGTACTGGTAAGTCAGAAATGTTTGGGTTTTGTCTTGTAATAGTGCAATTGAATCCCACTGAAGTCAATATTCCTTCTTGTAAAGTTGGATAAAAGCAGATGCTGTAGTCTGATGACACAAAACAATGGCAGGGATCAAGTCTTATCAGACCAGACAACGTTTTATTCTTCACTTTTGCTGAGCAAAAATGTAACCTCAATTTCCTCCTCTCACAACGGACAGCATGCCACCGGTGTTGTCTTGTGCTGCTCTAACCCATCTTTAAAGATTTGATACCCTTCGCATTCAGATATGGCGGCACGGTGGACGACTGGTTAGAGCGTCAGCCTCACAGTTCTGAGGACCCAGGTTCAATCCCCGGTCTCGCCCGTGTGGAGTTTGCATGTTCTCCCCGTGCCTGCGTGGGTTTTCTCCGGTTTCCTCCCACATCCCAAAAATATGCATTAATTGGAGACTCTAAATTGCCCGTAGGTGTGGATGTGAGTGCAAATGGTTGTTTGTTTGTATGTGCCCTGCGATTGGCTGGCAACCAGTTCAGGGTGTACCCCGCCTCCTGCCCGATGACAGCTGGGATAGGCTCCAGCACGCCCGCGACCCTAGTGAGAAGCGGCTCAGAAAATGGATGGATGGACATTAAGATATCCTCTTCTACATCCACAGGGAGTGAAACACAATCTTTCATTTTTACAGATGTAGATTTACATTTCAACCACCTGTAGTTGACCCTTGTGAGCATGATCCTTGTTCAGCTGTTTTTTTTTTAACACTTTGAGAAGATATGCGTGGCCAAATGAAGCCATCGGTTTCTCCTCATGACATCTGTCCCTCTTCACTATTTTAAAGTGGTTTTCCCTATAATAGGATAGTCGGTTCTGGCCATTATTAACAGCAACCTCTCATTTGGTCTTGACCCCCCCAAAGTATAAAACATGCTGTGGTGCAACCCCCACTTAAGAAAACTGGCCTCGATCATAGTGTGTTAGTAAATTTTAGACGCATCTCCAAGATACTATTTGTTTAAGAAAATAATTCTGTCATGTCAGTAATTTCTGAACATGCATGATTTTCTGGAGGCCTTCCAATCAAGTTTTAAAATGCTGGGTAGCACAGAGTCCGCTGTTTTCTTTCTCCTGGCAAATGACTCTGAGGATAATGTGTGTTTTGTCCTGCTGGACTTAACTGCAGTATTTGATACTGTGGACAACAATATCTTGGTGGATCAGTTAAGGCACATTGTGGGCATTAATGATAGCACGATGGATGGGTTCAAATCCTACCTTGCAGACAGAACTCCGTGTGTAAACCTTGGTTGTTCTGAGTCCCTCTCTGTTCCGCTGTTTTAAGGCGTTCCACAGGGTTCACTTTTAGGGCCCCCGCTTTTCTCTCTATATTTTGTGTCCCTAGATTCCATCTTGAGAAAGCATGATATTTTCCTTCCATTGCTATTCTGATGAAAGTCACATCCCACTAAAGAAAGATGCTTTCTCCTTAAACCCACTTTTATATTGACTTGAAGACATTAAAGCCTGGATGGCCTCGAACCTTGAAGAAAACAGAAGTGATGGTGTTTGGTTCGAAGTGGCCCTTGGAAACCCACAACTTGGCTAATATGCACTATGACACTATGACTATGTAAAGTTGGGTTTTAAATTGGACATTGACTTAAAACTGGATAATGGATTGGCAAATAGGTGCAGCGATGAAGTCCTTTTATTTAAAACAAATGTTTTTTGTTTTTTTTAAACAGCGGCACTAAAAAAACTAAAACAGTAATGCATGCCTTCATCACACCTCGGCTGGATTACGGTTATGCACTTTACTTTGGAGTCAGCTAGTTCTTCCTCAAACATCTCCAGTTGGTTTAAATTGCTACTGCTCGCCTCTTAACTGGAACACATAAGAGGGAGCACATAACTCCTGTTCTAGCCTCCCTCCATTGGCTGCCTGTACACTTTAAAGTTGATTTTAAGATTATTTTATTTGTTATTAAATCTATAAAAAAGCTTTTCCCCCATTACCTCACTGAGTTGCTCCATCCTTACGCTCCTGCTCGGTGCATCAGGTCAGCTGACCAGCTGCTTGTGAAGGTCCTGAAGTCTCAGCAGAAGCTCAGAGGTGATCAAGCTTTTTCTGTTGCTTGTCCCAAACTATGGAACGAACTTCTAGTGCACATCAGACAAGCCCGCTCACTTTTATTTTTAGCCGCCTCATTTTTATTCCTTGCCCTTGTTTTAAAGTTGTATTGTTTTTATTGCTTTCAACTTTATTATGATTTTATTTTTTTTAATTGTTTTCTGTTTCATGTTTGATTTTTATGTGCAGCACTTAGTTTCAACTGTGGTTGTTTTTTAAAGTCCGCTTTAAATATGGTTGAGTTGATGTAAGAATGTATGATGCAATGATTAGATAACCCTAAGCCTATACATATGGAATGTGTTTTTCTGCAGGTTTCGCATTAAGGTGACAGCTGTTTGGCTCCAGGGCTCCCATGCTGATGTAGCCCTGGATGACATTGCAATCGGTGCAACCTGCTTCGACACAGGTGAAAAGTCATTCAAACCCTCAAATTTTTATCATCAACAAAGCAAAGCAAATTTATTTGTATAGCGCATTTCATACACAACGGAACTCAATGTGCTTTACAGGATTAAAGTACTTAAAAATAGGAGCCCTTTTAATTACTTGACGAAAGCACCTTAAAGCAGTGGTTCTCTAACATTTGGGTCCAGGGACCCCTTAGAGGGGAGTAATTTTTCTAAGGAAACCCTCATAATCCTAACACCAATTCAACATAACTACCATGTGCACCCAAATATTCCATAGGATTTTGTTCCGTTCCAACCTAAATATTCATGCCCTGTTTTATTGAAAGTAACTCATCAAATTGAATCCATCCATCCATCCATCCATTTTCTGAGCCGTTTCTCCTCACTAGGGTTGCAGGCGTGCTGGAGCCTATCGCAGCTATCATCGGGCAGGAGGTGGGGTACATCCTGAACTGGTTGCCAGCCAATCGCAGGGCACATACAAACAAACAACCATTCGCACTCACATTCACACCTATGGGCAATTTAGAGTATTCAATTAACCTTGCACGCATGTTTTTTGGGATGTGGGAGGAAACCGGAGTGCCCAGAGAAAGCCCACGCAGGCATGGGGAGAACATGCAAACTCCACACAGGCGGGGCCGGGGATTGAACCCCGGTCCTCAGAACTGTGAGGCAGACGCTCTAACCAGTCGTTCACCGTGCCGCCTCATCAAATTCCAATTACCAAATTAAATTGTATTAACTTTCATTTTTATTCTTCGTCGCTAACTGACATCTACTGCTTCCACTAACAACATGGCTGCGAACAGAGAGGAGCTAGTTTACAAAAGCATGCTCAGTGTTGCCATTTAATTACTATATGAAGTAAGTTTTCCAACCCCTTTCACAACTATTTTTCAAAAGTGACTAACAAGATTGACCCCCAGCAAGAATCAGACAACATGAGCAGAATCATTTTCACATTGTTTTGCGTATGACAAGAAAAGGCGCATGGTGAAAGGCAATTACGGCATCAATGGCGCTGAACATTTCCAAAGACATGGTGCCCCTTTATATGTTGCCAAAGCAGTGATTTTATTATCATTTTGGAACCTTTTTCCCTGAGGTAAGTGCTTAGAAGCTTAGAAGGTTGCCTTGCCTCACTTGTACAACTCTATATAAGAAAAGAGCATGAGAGAGAGAGGTAATGCTGCAGGATACCAGTTTTATATTATATGTCACAATCCTGTTAGTCATTTGAATCAGACTCAGAATCATCTTTATTTGCCAAGTATGTCCAAAAAAAGCACACAAGCAATTTGTCTCCAGTAGTTGGAGCCGCTCTTGTACAACAACAGACAGTCAATTGACAGAGAACACTTTTGAGACATGAAGACTTTGAAAAAAACAGTCACTGAGCAATAAAGGGTTGCTAGTTTTCTGGTAATGCCGGTACAATTTATTTATTTATTTTTACAATTGTGCAAAAATATGCAGAGTCCTCTAGCACTTAGAGCAGTTTCAATGACTAATATAGCAATAGTCCAGTACAATGACCATTGTGCAAACGGCGTCGAGACTTCAAGGAGTGTATGCAGTTTAAAGTGACTAGTAGCATGATAATCTGGGACAATGTTGATTGTGCAAATGTTGCAGATACTCCTCAGTCAGTGTGCAAGTGGGGCAGATGCTACTCTGGCATGAGTGGCCAGTATTGGTCAACAACAGATATGCAAATAGTGCAACATGGCGAGACTACTACAGTGAGTGCACGAGTATGTATAATTGGCCCGACAGAAATGTGACAACAAACTCAAGACAAAAAAAAAAATGCACCAAAGTGAAGGTAGAGAGGAATAATTGGTTTAGTGTGGTTTTTTTAATTATTATTTTTTTTTATTGATGCACCGATACCCATGTGTATGTAGGTATGCACTATTTTTAAATGATACGACATAATAATCTATTGTAAATTATTTTGTAGATCCCCCCCAAATTATGGCACAGTTCGAGAACCCCTGCTTTATGGGATTGTAATTTTGATGGTGAACACTCCCATGCAACCACTCTTCAGTCAGTTTCCATTCAGTTTGGTGTGGAGCTGCACTGGATTTTACAAAGAGCTATTTCTAATATTTTGACCCTCTGCGGCTTCAAGGGCAGAGTCAATCAATTTAATGTTCCCATTTTCTTTTGGGGGAAAAAGATTCAATCTGTCATTCTTCACTTAACGACACCGTTCCTTCCCGTCTCATCTCAGATCTCAGCTCACTCATGCCGATGGCTGACCTGAGGGATTTCTTTAGCCCCCTCGCTGAGCCTTCATTTTCAGGTGATTTTCCAAAGCGTGTCATTTCTAATCCATTATGAATGAAAAATCTTATTAGCGTGTAATGGATTGTTTAGCTCCCGTGTGTCTCTTGATGCATGAAGCCTCCAAAGGAACTGTTTAGTTAATCCATTCTGCATGAGGATTCATATTCCACGTGCGTCTTGGAAATTTAAAACCACAGAGCAGAACTTTCTTCTCTGTCCTCCCCAACGTCTTCTAGAAATGTCTCTGATGATGTGGTTTTTCAACTCGTGCGGCGCCAGCGGTCCTTACGGGCCGACCCAGGCCCAGTGTGACAGCACCTACAGGAACAAAAATGTCAGCGTGACTGTGGGGAAGGAAGGACCTTTGAAGGGGGTGCAAATGTGGAGGGTCCCTGCCACCAACAGATACCTGTAAGTCACAGTGATTTATGCCAAACCAGGGCGGCATGGCTCATGTCACATGTCCATTGAGAAATCCTTGTTGGTACCGCAGATGGCAGAAAGTACAATAAACGTGCAATCTTCCTATTGCCATTCATACAAAAGAATAAGTCATAGCTTCCTACGAGTATATCAGGTTTGTGTTCTAAGTCAAATTGTGAGTAAATAGAGACAAGATCATCATTATTTCAGCATTTTTACTTTTTGTGACTTTTTGTTTGGTGTTGTGCCATGAGATTTTTCTAATGTAAAATGGGTGCCTTGGTTTGGATTCTAATAACAGGATTTGTATTGCAACATGGACATGCATGCACATAAAATAAGACCCTGTTATGAACATGCAATTCTGAGAACTCTGACACGCTTATCATGTCACTCCATGTGCATCTCAGATGTCAGCTCACCACAAATTATGGTTCTAATAAAGGCACCAGAGTACATCTTGTGCCTGGAACTATAATGACATGAACTTCTGTTTGGGCAGACTGGATCGTGTTTACACAATAACCACAACTCCCCACAAGATGTGAGGTGTTCTTACATTTTACAAATGAGTTGTGATGATTATTTTTTAAATAAAACGTTTTTATACGGGTAGTGTGTTCAACAGTTGATCGCTTATTTTTTTGTGTGTGACTACTGTCATGACAAAAACAGTATATAGACACACCATACAACACAACATTAAGTACACTTGTACAGTCTAATGAAATTCTGCATTTACAAAGGTTTTTATCATCACTGCAAGAGAGGTATTCATTTTACTAAATGTTTTGCAGTCAATTAGCTTAATGCAAGCACAATGGGAAACACTATAGACGGGCTAATGAATAGCACCAATGTCGTATCGCAGCGTTATAGCCCCATACACAACGATGTCAAGGGTTAGCTGAACACAACCAGTCGTAACACATGCAAATAAAGCAAACAACGATACTCACAGGCACATATTCTTTATCCTCTGCGAAGAACGACAAATATGAGTGTGGTCACTCAGGAGCTGAGACTGTTGCCATGTAGAGTTATGTTGTAATGGCCCCAGGTGGTCAAGGTGCACACACTAGAAGGAGCACCACAGTGTCCATTGAATCGAAGCAAAAAATTTTGCAAAAATTGTTTCATTTATTTGTATTCTATTTAATGTCTTTACTGTATGTTTTTATAAAGTAAAATAGTATAGAGCACTATTTACCTTGCTTAAAAACAATATAATATGTTTGTTGTTTTTTGGGGGATAATATCATTTCCATTCATTTCAGTGGTGAAAGATGATTTGAGATACAAGTGTTTTGAGTAACGAGCATGGTCACAGAACAAATTAAACTTGTATATCAGGGCACCATTCTACTACGTTACCTTCCACCACAGACATTAAGTGTCCGAATCGTTCCTTCATTCAGGATTTCGGCTTATGGAGCCGCAGGAGGGAAAGGGGCCAAAAACCACAACAAACGCAACCACGGCATCTTCATATCGGCTGTGTTTCCTCTGGAGAAAGGGGAATTACTTTACATCTTAGTGGGGCATCAAGGAGAGGATGCATGCCCGGGGGTGAGCATGGCGACCAGCTGAATGAGGGGGACCTTGAATCAAATACTGGATTCACAGTTTTGATTCCTCTTCTTATCTTTTGATGCAGAGAAATTTACAAACCCAGAAGATCTGCCTGGGGGAGTCATCTGTGATCGACACCAGAGGAGAGGCTGACACAGAGTGGTCCGGAGGGGGAGGCGGAGGGGGAGGAGCTACCTTCGTCTTTAAGGTAACGCCATGTGCAGTCTCATTTGCTGCTGATTTGCATGAATATTTCAATAGGCTTACTGAAAAAGAGTGCAAGAGGAATCGTCATGATCAGCTTGAATGACATCTCAATTACTGTGGGGAAGGTGACCGACAAACCATTCCAACTTTTTTTTTTTTTTTTTTTTTTTACATTCAAAATTTCCTAGTTTTCCAACATGTCCACATTTTCCACATAAAAAAAGATACTCGATGAATGAGACATTCAACAAAAAAGTCATCATCAACATCAACAGACATCAACATTCCCAATATAATACCTCCTCCTTCCACATTTCTCAACCAATTCAATCGATGCCAACTTAAAACTGTTCAGCTCATTCAGGACACAAATAAAACTATTAAAAACTTTCCTAAAATTCACACATTTTCACAATAAGATTCCCTGATGAAAATATATTTGACATAGTGAGCTTCCTCTTCCACAGTTCTGGACAAATTCAAGCCATTCTAACGTCAAGTGTCACATTCTAGATTTCAACCCTTCAATTAATTCCACAGCATTCAGTTCACCGGCAGCTCTACAGCATTCACGCACAATTGGGACAGAAATTATTATCATTATCATTATTTCTTTTGGAATCACATCGCCGTTGAAAATTTACATATTTTAGTTGTCCTGAAGATAACCCCTCAAAACTCAAATCAGCAAAAATCATGTTAAATTAACACCTTTTTGGCAGGATCAATCAAAACCGAGCATTACTATCTTTGCTGAAATAGTTAATTTTCAGGTTATCGAAAACTGTGGGTGCAGCACATCACACGTAAATAGCCAAAAATGCCAAATCATTTGGATGATGCTGTCTTATCAGATGCAGGGCGACGAGCTGGTTCCCTTGCTGATTGCGGCCGGCGGAGGAGGAAATGCCTACATGGAAGACTCAGAGTCCAGTTTGGATCAGATACCACTGGAACAGTTTGAGAACAGCACCACAGCGCCCAGCACCAACGGTCAAACTGGCGCTGCAGGTATGGATGTGAAACAAAACAAAAAACAAATCTTCTCATTTAACTGCATTCATTCTGACCGGGTCCTGAAATGTCAGCTTGAATCACTTTAACCATCATATATTTCGTCCTGCTTACCCGTACAATCAATGTAAATCAAATCTGGTTTTCACTGAGGCTGCTTTTTATGCACAGCTGGCTTCAAATGTGTGGTTTTACTGACATTTTACATAATAAGGACAACAAACAATGTACACACACTTAAGTATAAATTACTTGTTATACCGCTGATGTCTTTTGACGCTGAGGATAGGGTTCCAGCTGATGTTTTTGGCTTTGCAAGGCAATCTAATTGCTGTGATCTATTTCCGACGTGGCGGCACGGTGGCCGACTGGTTAGAGCGTCGGCCTCACAGTTCTGAGGACCTGGGTTCAATCCCCGGCCCCGACTGTGTGGAGTTTGCATGTTCTCCCCGTGCCTGCGTGGGTTTTCTCCGGGCACTCCAGTTTCCTCCCACATCCCAAAAACATGCATTAATTGGAGACTCTAAATTGCCCGTAGGTGTGACTGTGAGTGCGAATGGTTGTTTGTTTGTATGTGCCCTGCGATTGGCTGGCAACCAGTTCAGGGTGTACCCCGCCTCCTGCCCGATGACAGCTGGGATAGGCTCCAGCACGCCCGCGACCCTAGTGAGGAGAAGCGGCTCAGAAAATGGATGGATGGATGGATATTTCCGACGTCCCTGTATTTACTGTGAGGAAAAAAGCAGTACAGTGTTCCCTCGCTCTATCGCCGTTCACCTATTGGAGGATGAGTGCATTGTAGTTTCTTTTTTTCATATTCACACAGTGCAAAATTCGCCATATTGCGGGATTTTGAGTGTATGTTATATTTTATTCTTGTGGCAAAAATAAACGCTTGTATTCCAACACATACAGCCAGTGGATGACAGTACGACAAGAATGACACTCAGTAGAGCGCAGTCTGTGACACGTTTGTCCAAGGAGAGAGCAGGACTTGGTGTACAGGCCAAATAAATTTCCATGTAACCTGATTAGAAAAAATAATAAACTTGTGGCTGATTGAATACCTCTCTGATTGTGTCAATCTAAGCCAAGCAGCAAATTTGTAGTCTCAATATTTTAACAAGAAACCACACAATCATTCACACAGTTTTTCAGTTTTGGCTCTTTGTTAGTTTTGGGTCAGATGCTAATGGAAGTGGAAAATTAGTTCAACAAAGGGCCTCAAATTAGACCTAATTTTGTGTTACATAGATGTACTGACTTGGACTTATTGGTACCATGTGTTTCCATTTCCCTGAACAATGTGTCTGCCCTGCACCAATCACAATTTACACCTACCGTACTGCCAGCAACAACGTGAGGTTGTTTTTTTTCTTCTTCTAGATTTATTATACCTACGGTATTATAGTCACTCAATGGGAAATTCAATTCACACTTAGATGAATTAGTATTGCACACTGCATGTAGAACCAGAGACCTGCAAAGAGAAATTCAAATTGAAAGAGGTGTGCAAAGAGTGCTGCACCACTTGAACTGGGGTAGTTGAGACGATGCCTTGTTCCAGGGCACCTCAACAATAGCCAGTCAGCAAACTGGCATCTCTCCAACATCTAGTTGTTTTGGCATTTTTAAGTTTTTTTTTGGTGTTATTTGTTGTTGTTTGTTGTTGTTTTTTTTGTTGTTGTTTTTTTTTGTACCGGCCTCTCTGACTACCAAGGACACGTTTATCTTTGGAGTGGATTATTTCCAGGATCAGTTCCTCATACATCGGTGCCTTGAGATACGAGTTTCATTTGCTCTGTACGCTCGTAACTCAAACCACTAAAATCTCAAGTTATCTTTCCCCATTGAAATGAATGGAAATGCCATTAATCCATTCCAGCCTCCAAAAATGTTTGTAATTTGTTTTGAGTAAGAAATATAGCATTCTATAATGTTGTACACAAAAAAACATCTGGTATTAACATAAAATCTAACGTAAAGAAATTAAACAGTTTTTGCCATTTTTTTTGTTTGATTGAATGGACATTGTGCTTCTCCTTCTGATGTGTGTGCCTTGGCCACCTGGGGGCAGTATAATACAAACATATGGATATACAGTACTGTACGTGGAAACAGTCTCAACTCCTCAGTAAGCAGCAGTAATATTAGCCGTTCTCCGCGAAGGATAAAAAATATTTATACTATGTGTTATAATATTAATGAATTTTTTAAATATATATATTCTTTTTTTCTCTCTACATGTGTTGCTCCAATGTTTGTGTTCAAATATTAACCCTTAAAGGGTTATAACACCACAACACAAATGCTGTTCATTAGCCCATCCATTGCATTTCCCATTATGTGTTAGCAGTGAGCTAACAGACCTTAAAGCATAGTTGTGTGATTGTTTTGAAATTCTCGCATCAGTTACATTTTAATTTGTGTATCCTCTGTGGAGGATCCCATTATCTACTGGCGCCATATGATTGTCTTAATTACATGAGAATGAAAAATAGGTTTTCTCTGCAAACATAATTGAATGCAGTTGCAAGAAACATAAATTTTGTCACACACAGGTCTCAGTGCTAGTGCTTTGTCTCAATGAATGCCTCTGGAGCCAGTTCTCAATAAAACACCAATAAGGGGCTCACAAGCAGTGCTGGCGCCAAATATTCAGCAAAAAAGGTTCAATAGTACCTTCAATTTAAAGATCTACTGGGCAATTTTCCCGTAAATTTAAACAGCTCAAGTTAGCTGACATTTTCCTGTCAAAATATAAAATATAGAGTTACAATTCAACAAATTTATTACAACAGCAAATGCATAGACAGATCTGTGAAAATTATTGCAAAATGAGAAGCAGATGTTGAAGTTTTTCTTGCCTCATTTAATAAAAAGTAAGCCCCCACGGTTCAACATTTGCAAAGAGACTAGATGCACACTCTGTATACTTAGGTTAAAGAATGACAAATACTACTACTAAGACTCTGGTTGGGCATCACTTGGTTTTTGGGGGGGTATTTTTGTCTCAATTAAATGCAGAATGCAGCTTTTGTTACCAGGACTTTCCAGGGCAGCGCAAGGGCTTTGCGACAGACAGAGTGAGCGGCTAGTAGGTGTTGCCAATTTCGCAACTTTGTGGATTGAAAACATTTATATAATAAATACAAGTGATGAGCAACTTACATGTAATGGTGGTATTGGAGACCTCTGGAGACTCTGAGACGGGAATGTTCCCAAACTCTTGTATGGTACAAACCTCTAAGGTTGAACACAATCCTTTCCAGACCAACAATTTGTGCCAGATTATAATTTTACCAGAACAGAATATAGGGGAAATTGAAGTGATGTGTTCGAGAGGACTGCCTTTACTATCATAAAACCTTTCACAGTAACATTTCAATTTTATTACAGTACCTGTCACAGTGTAAAAAGAAGCTTTAGCAGATAAAAGTAAAACATAAAACAATAAAATGTGTTATATACTTTAAATTTGAAGACAGGGACTATGCGTAAAGAGGATTACTGCTTGTAAAGAAAGTTGCAATTCATGCATTTCACTTTAAAACATTCTTAACTGTCATACAAGTATAAAAAGAAGTCAACCACTTGTAAAAAAATATAGTGCCTCCTCTGTATCTTTAGACCAAACTCTTACAGTCCCCTTGAGGTTCTGCCGTCAGCCCGTAAATAACATTACTAGCATAACTAATAACTGACATTCTTTGTGTGTTATGTTGGTGTCCTCCCAGGTGGAGGTGGAGGCTGGAAAGATGCTCCTACGTCTCACCTGGTGGCCGGCAAGTCCCTGGCAGAAGGTGCCGACGGGGGTGCAGCGTGCCTTTTGTCAAAGTCCAAACTGGGCTGGTCCACCAACGGGGGGTTCGGAGGCGGAGGTGGCGCCTGCACGGCTGGAGGAGGCGGAGCTGGCTACAGAGGTAAAAAAACCCAAAAAATTCAGTTATTACTTATTGCTTTCAAAGACCGAGACAGAAATATAACTGTTGTTAAAATTTTACTGTATGTACAAAAGTATTGGGACACCTGACCATTACACCTGAAGCAAGTAATGAAAAACCTTTGTTCAACGATCTATGCCAGTGACGTACAGTGACGGACAGAACATCGAGGTGTTCATCCATTGGATTGTAGAAGATCCAATTAACCTTTGTATTCAAGGTGCTGCCACACATATTAGCTTTGTGTTCAACTAAACGGGCCAATATTCCACACTGAAGAAAATGTGGAAGTAAATTAAGATGGGATCAGTACTTTTTGTGACATTTGTATTTGGTGGTGTGCCACAAGATTTTTCTCATGTAAAACACAGTATGTGCCTTTGCAAAGTTTAGGTTTGGAAACACTGCCCTACTGGTTAGAAAAGTGCCTTTCCCACAAAGTTGAAAGCATAGACTTGCCCCTAATGTCTCAATTGAGATTCGGGGGCAACAAATGAACAAATTGAAAAGGGCTTGTGTCTCCCGAGATTTTTTTCCGACGGGAGGAGGTTTTAAACCATCCTTCTGCATCAATTCTGTGACAGGCGGTGATGCTGCACTGACGGATGACATGAAAGCCGATGGTCGTGATGGGATCTCCTTCATCAATCCAAACGGCGAGATTTACCTGCAGCCTCTGGCAGGTGAGTTTGAATGCATCATAGCAGTGTGAAGGTGTGATAGATCGAATAGCAAGATAAATGATTGAAGGGTTGATGACATCTTGAATTCTGTCCAGAATTTGGACATTGTTGTCATCAAAGGAATTTCCCTTCCTTTTGAAATGCAAATGAACTATTGATGCTGCGCTTCTATGTTGTGCTATGCATCTGTTTAGGGCACTGGTGTCCAAACTAACACGTGGGGGCTATTTGAGGGCCATGTTCCATTTTTAGGGGCCCACGATATATATATATATATATATATATATATATATATATATATATATATCCCTATCTTCGGGCGAGAGGCGGGGTACACCCTGAACTGGTCGCCAGCCAATCGCAGGGCACATATAAACAAACAACCATTTACACTCACAGTCACACCTACAGGCAATTTAGAGTCTTCAGTTAACCTACCGTGCATGTTTTTGGGACGTGGGAGGAAACCGGAGTGCCCGGAGAAAACCCACGCTGGCACGGGGAGAACATGCAAAGTCCACACAGGCGGGGCCGGGATTTGAACCCCGGTCCTCAGAACTGTGAGGCAGATGTGCTAACCAGTCTTCCACCATGGCGTCCAGACACTGGCCCTTCAAGCGAAAATATGAAATCCTGATCTCCATCTCAGCATTCCACATAAGAGATCTATTCTGTTATTCATTTGTGTTAAAATGTCTGACATGCTCACATTTGCTTGTGTACCACAGCTTTGTTTTTGTCTCCATGAGACAACTCGCCATCTGACTGTGATTATCTAATGGGTGGCACATGACTAATTCACGACATCATGCAGCTACTTGTCCTTGCTACAATGCTTAATCTACAAGTTAGAGTCCACGGCACATGAAAGGCATTAGGAATACGACCTAGGGCAAAACTAAACAATTAATGTCAATTTCATCTGCTTCAAACATATTCAATATTTAAAGTTTTTTATGTTATGATTTAAGTTTGAGGTACACCCACCGCCACAACCAAATATGTACCAATACTGTGCCTATACAGACGTAATACAGTACTGCTCAGTTTTGCTGTTTCGATTATTGTTGTTATTTGTTTTTGTGGATAGAACATACAGTATTGTTGCTTTTTTCATAATTTCCAATGAAAAATCATTATGAGGGGTAAACCTATTGAGCTAAAACAATTACATTACACAATATACACAGGTCATATTTTGTTGATCATTTTTTTTGTACTCATATGTGATTACTGTAGTCTTATTCATGCCTGTGAATATTCTCATCCATCCATGTTCTTGTTTTCTCAGTGCATTGATTGTTGTCACAACTGGACTGTTCTGGTTGTCTGAGAAGACATTTCGCCTCTTATCCGAGGGCGCTTTTTTAGTTTATACCCATAGGGTAGATAGAACAGCTTTGTGTGTTGGTGTGGAAGCCCAACTATTCATTGCCTAAGTATAGAGGCACACCCCATCTATGAATAGTATGACTCTTTTGGGATGCCAAATGACAGTCGTTAAGCTACACTGGAGAGGCCTCTGCCAGCTAACGACAGGCGTTTGGGTGGACTCACCCCTGTTAATGTTCCATTCGGTTGTAACAATGGTTGTAGCGGCACCCGAAGGCCAAAAGTGTCTGCGTTTGTGTGTGTGTTTGTTTGTTATTAGTTTGAGGATAAATTATTAATGTCTTTGGAAGGGATTTATGGACAGTATTGTAGGTGGGGTATAGGCGTATATGTCGTTAGCCCCTCTGCTCTGTTTAGAGATGGTTTCTCTACATTAACATTTCTCAACCTCTTTTAAACCATCTGTCTGTCTTCTATGTCCAGAATATGTAGGGACAAAAATCTACAGTCCAAATGGCAGAGGCTGTTTACATTCAGGGTGTGCATTGATTTCGCTCTTAAAGTTATTGACCAGAATAAATAAATATGTTCTGAATAATGCTTTGCTCTTCGAAGCTGAGTATCAGATCCAGAGGTAAATACCTGAAAACAAAACAGAAATGTTCTTGTAGAAATCATTTTCATCTTTTGATGCCAAACATAAATGTTTTCAGCATAATGCAAAACTAAAGGAATATTTGTCTTCACTGTTCCAATACTCTTGGATCAGGGATGGGCAAACCTATAAGGAAAGCTCCGTTCTTCACTGTTTGTTTGTCTTCCTAAAATTGGTTAACTAAGATGTGTTTGTTATTTAAAATTCATTTATCTCATTAAATTAATGCATTTATTGTGAATGATTTTATTTTATTTTTTACAAAAACATTTTTTTTAAATTCATTAAATAATTTATAGATATATTTATAGTAAATAATATAAGAAATAGTAAAATAAAACAATTCACACTTAACATTTTGATAACTGTAAATAAAAAATATAAATGGTAAAATTAAAATATGAAAATGAATTCATATTTTATTATTAAAATACACTCTTTTACATATTTTAACTTTATTTATAGATTTTTTTACCCTATCTTTCAAAAACCTGGCCCATGTGCCCATTTTATAAATCAAACATGGCCCTTTAGCACAAAGGTTTGCTCACGCCGGATGTAGATAATAAAAAAAAAAAAAGTATGATAATTACATGTTGATGAAAACATCAGTGTTGACTGTAGCTCTTTAGCAACTGTCTCAGCTCCCTGAACGCACACAGCTAATATGAATTTGTTTTACTTGTTTCTTCTAGCCATGGAGAGTCATGGCGAGTGTGAAATCAAAGTGCAGCTGAACTGCAGCTACTGTCAGTCCCAGAGCTGCAAGCAGGATGAAGACACACATCTCATCCTCTGCCTGTGCCACGATGACGAGATTCTGGCCAGCGACAACGTCACGTGCGTTGATACAGTAGGTGAGGAAATACCTTCAAGTATTGGTGACCGTATACAGTATTACTGTCTCTGAATTGTAATACTTCTCCTTCTGCAATACTTTCGAGTTACTTTCATTTAATACAGTGATGACCTTGGCTTACAGATGGCAAAACAAGATTATACATAACTATAGACCTGTTCATAATGTTTCTAAAGGATGGGTACCAGAGTACTTTTTCTAAAAACTTGTCTTTGGGGTTGCACTGCCAGATAAATGTTTACGTTTTCTAAATCGAAATTAATCCAGAACTGGTGGGTGAGGAGGATAAATCGAAATAGTAGTAATAAATAGTTGTGCTAAAACGATTTCAAGACTGACTCGTCTAAATTTCTAAATTTCAATCTACGAGTTGTGGAAGACATCTTGGTGGTAGAGAAGAAGGCTTAAATCTTAATTCAAGTTATTAATTCAGTTTTCTCAATCACTCTGTCTTGGTCAAATGTCATTGGAGGGAAGCAGTATACAGACTTGGATAAAGAGTCAGTTGCTAAAATTTTTTACATGTTTCTTTCAGCCCTCCTGATATGCTTTACCATGGCCTTGTTCCAGATGTACAGTATTTTCATCTATTCAATATTTTGAGGGGATCGAATGTCAGCTGGGAAGAAACCTACGGCTTCTTCCCACCTTTCAAAAAACAAGCATGTTAGGTTCATTGGAGAGGCTTGAGCTCAGGGTCGAAAATGAGCCGGAACCTATCACAACTGAATTTGGGCGAGAGGTGGTGGACACCCTAGACTGGACGCGCCTGACAATTGCAGAGAATATGTGAACCACCATTCACACCTTGGACAATTCAGTCTTAAGTGAACATGCATGCATGTTTTTGTAATGTGGGAGGAAGCCTGAGTACCCAGAGAAAACCCCCGCAAGCACAGGGAGAAATTGCCTGAGCTGAGATTCAAACCGGAAACCTCTCATATATGAGGCAGACATGCAAACCACTAGCTCACGATGCTGCCCCAGCGTAAACTAAAAACAAGAACAAATAACAATATATAACATTCATTTAGCAGGTATTACGTGCTTAACATGTACCTAAGTAGAGTGACATCACGACCAGGATTGATTAAAAGTGCAAAACCATGAGAAAAGATCCATCCATTTTCTGAGCCGCTTCTCTTCACTAGGGTCGCTGGAGCCTATCCCAGCTGTCATCGGGCAGGAGGCGGGGTCCACCCTGAACTGGTTGCCAGCCAATCGCAGGGCACATAGGAACAAACAACCATTCGCACTCACGCCTACGGGCAATTTAGAGTCTCCAATTAATGCATGTTTTTGGGATGTGGGAGGAAACCGGAGAGCCCGGAGAAAACCCACGCAGGCACGGGGAGAACATTCAAACTCCACACAGGCGGGGCCGGGACTTGAACCCGGGTCCTCAGAACTGTGAGGCTGACGATTTAACCAGTCGGCCGCCGTGCCGCCCATGAGAAAAGATGCAATAAAATTCATTATAACTCACACGTGTCAAGATCCAACTGTATCACCAAATGTCTTTACTTTTAAAATGTGTTACTCCCAACACTGTTGGGATATCGCCTTGACATTTCCATCTTCTTCTTCTTGCAGCTCCTCCAGTCCCGCCTCCTCCGGGCCAGATGTCGACCACGCTGGTCCTGGCCGTGGTCATCTCCACCGTCGTCAGCGGCGTGGTGTTGATCTGCGCCGGAGTCATCCTCAGTAAGAGACTCGTGCAGTTTTGTGCCGACACGGTGTTCGCCAGCTTCCATCGACTGTGAGGTGTCTGCACACATCCGTGGGCACAAACACACCCTTGAGCAAAACGTTGTTCAAGCAGATCTCCTCCACAAATCATGAGAGGAAAAGGTGTCTTTAGAAAGAGGGCATTGCGTTACAATGTGGAAATGCTAATGGTCTTTGTTCACGGACTGTTACACTATGTACATGTTAAAAACAAAACCGTACTGGGAAGTTGAGTCCATTTAGGTAATGACCACTTTTTCATTCCATTTTGAAAGCAGCACACACTGAGCAGTCTGCAAACAACAACAAAGGTTTGGCATATATATATATATATATATATAGAGAGAGAGAGAGAGAGAGAGAGAGAGAGAGAGAGAGAGAGAGAGAGAGAGAGAGAGAGAGAGAGAGAGCTTCCAAGTTTATGAAGTGGCGCTGATCGTTATTCACAAAAGAGGAGGGAAAAACAATGATTTTTGTCCTTTTTTTTTTTACAATTTGTCAGTTTCTGGATTCCATGTCATTGATGTTTTCTAATAAGTGTAGATCAGAACCATTTGCAAAAAGCCACTTGTGATGCTTTAGAATCCCACATACTCTAAGATAATGCTGGCCGAATGCTCTTGCTAATACTTCTAATTAGGTATTATTATTATTATCATTATTATTATTAAAGTACGTTGATATGCTCTTAATTTATATATTCACCGTCAGATTATATTTACCACTTTTGTAGTTCATATTCCGCACATGTACTGCATGAAGCTGCAAAAGACCGTGAGGGATTCCACTGTTATCATTTTGTGCACCTTTGAAACGACCACTGCTTAAATCTAATCTCCACGGCACCATATAACCTGTCTTTGTTTGGAGTACAGCTGGGACTAATAAGTGAGGTTTTCTTTGTTTGACGGGCATCTGGAAGTCGTGCACTGACAAAGCAGGCACTGTAATAGATGACTCCTCTGACACCCGCTATTAAATCATCCTCCATGGAGAATTTGGCAGAACCCAAGCAGAAAAAATACACACACACGACACATACACACACACATGGCACATTCCACCTCTGTTTGCCATTTTTTAGTTTGAAAAACAATTATTCTGTAATCTAATATGCACAGTTGGTGCCATGAATGGTTAAAGTCTCTGGGGGTGAGAACTGCAAATAAACAAACTAGAAGAGCAACCATCATGTGATTATAAACACAGTGGAACTTTTGAGGTTGAACAAAATCTGTTCCACGATCAGGTCAAAATTAAAGAAAAAATATTTACAATCCGACTGGTTAGAGCGTCAGCCTCACAGTTCTGAGGACCCGGGTTCAATCCCCGGCCGCGCCTGTGTGGAGTTTGCATGTTCTCCCCGTGCCTGCGTGGGTTTTTTCCGGGCACTCCGGTTTCCTCCCACATCCCAAACACATGCATGCGAGGTTAATCGAAGACTCGTCATTGCCCGGAGACCGCGGACACCCTGCGGAGGAAACTCATTTTGGTCGCTTGTATCTGCGAACATGTTTTTTTAGTCACAACCCACAGCTCGTGACCAGAGGCAAAGGGAGGAACGTAGATTGACCACTAAATTGAGAGCCTCACCTTTTGGCTATGCTGCTTTTTTACCACAACAGACCGATATAGAGTCCGCATCACCGCAGACGCTTCAGCGATCCGCTTGTCAATCGCGCAGTTCCAAGATACTAAAACTCCTCCACTTGGGGCAGGATCTCATTCCTGACCTGGACAGGTCACTCCACACTTGTTGGGGTTATTGCAGCTGACGGAACTGAACATTTGCAAGATTGCACACATGATGATGAATTGCACTCCAAGCTTGTTTGACTTCCTAGGCATATTTTCCCCAAACACTTTGGTTCAAAATTGTGGTCCAAATTTTGCCAGTTTTGCGGCATTCGACTTTGGAGGTTCCACTCTGCATCGCCTGCATACACCTTTATTCTAGTAGTTGTTCCTTTTCTGATAGACTATGCAAGGTTTCTGATGATTTGTCCTTCTAATGTGTCTTGAGGAGGCAACCAAAATATTAGAAACACTTTTAGTATAATGTAGTGCTTTATTATGATTGTATATCTATGTAAATGCTTCATTTTTGATACAACTTTATATTGGATCAGGTGCATCTATTGTTGTGGCCAATGAATGTATTGTATTTTGACTGCCGCTGCTAATATTTACCATGTAAAGGAGTCCCATAATGATATTCCTGTCATATGAAAACTAAAATAAGATGGTGACAACAGTACATATTCTTTAGGAGTCAAAGGCCAGGCTGTGTAATACTACACAAGTCATCTAGATACAGGTATATGTCTAACTATAAATAAAGTACAACTACAACTGATGACTGACAGTACACATACAATGGTAGCTTGGCCCACTGCTAACAGCAAAGTTTGTAATTGTGTGACGGTGACTAAACGTACACCAAGAAGGATGACGTTTATTGTCTACTTGTGTAATTTAAAAGGAAAGCAAAGCTCCATGGGTTAATGGTGTTTCTTCACCTGAGCTCTCCCCTATGCAGGGAGGTAGTCTGACCCCTGACCCCTGCCCCATGTCCTCCACTTCATCCCCAACCTCCTCCTCGAAATCCTCTTCCTCCTCCTCTACCCCCTTCCTTCCGCCATCTCTACCCTCCCCTCCTCATCCCGCTCCCTCGAGACCCTCGCATCTGCACCGGGCGGTGGCTCGACGGCACCTCTTACCTGCACGCAACGCCCCCCTCCCTGGCAGACTACCAACCTGCATCGGGGCGGCGGCGGGTGAGTCCCAGGTCACGAGTGTAGTCGAGGATTTGTAGCAAAGGAGGAGCGCCCGCATATGCATCCCTTTACATATAACGTGGAATACGTGGCAATACAGTGTTTCCCCCAGCTACAGTATACCGCAGTTTTTTTTGTGGAACGTATCTGTCTTTTGCAGAAATCGCTGCTATATGGTAGGAATCTGTAGTTTATAGAGGTTATTTTTTACGGATTTTTGCAGTATACAGTGGTGGGACAAACAGACACACAAGGAGCTGCAGTAGACTAAAACTCATGCCAAGACGCTCGCACAAGGACAAACCAGCTAAATTCACGATAGTCACTCACAAGGCCACGCCCCTTAGAGGCACACATTCATGACTACAGATGTTGTCGTTTTGACTCAGCTTGTCCCAAAATACAATAATTAGGCTCTATAAAATTATTCCTTTATAGTACATTCTCTTTTATTACATTTCCGTGCTCTTTTTCTTTGTTGCAAGCACATAACGAACAATGGTGGTGTTTTTGGGAGGTTTGAAACGGATTAATGGCATGTGTCATTTCAGTGGTGACTATTGATTTAATTTGAGTAGATTGAGCCACAAGCTTGTTCCCAGAACAAATTAAACTCTTAAGTTAAGTTACCACTGCACTTACCTACTGTAATGTGCTTGCATGTAGGAAAGGAGAACTGTTGATTAAAAGCAAACAAAACAGTGAAATGCATAAATACAATGAGCACACTCACGTAGGACTGCTGTCGACCACAGCTCACGACCAGATGCTCACACGCAGACTCGCCAAGTTCACACCCCAACCCACGAGGCCCCGCCTCTTAAAGGCACTCATCTAACACACAGACACTACAATATGTACAGTATTTCCTCTACATTTTATGCTTGCAATTTTTTTTTGGGGGGGGGGGGGTCAAATACGTTTAAAATATGTTTAAAAAGTGTGTTTTAATAAGTTTAAATGTGTTTTATGAATGTAGGTGTAAAAATATTTTTTTTTAAAAAGGTCTCTCTGTGTTGTGGATTTTCACCTATAGCAGGTGGGTCTAGAACGTATCCCTCGCGATAAATGGGGGTTCACTGTATTTGCATTAGAATGTTTTCAAGGGTTGCTTGCATTATCGCTTCCTTATCCAAAATCAATACAAGGGAAATTATGGTTTTCCTGGCTGTAAACACATTTCAAATATTGTTCTTCCGCTCTGTTATTGTCCCTAGTGTGGCATCGCTGGAAAAACGATCTGCAAGCCGTGAGGGGCCGCCTGCAGAGCCCCGAGTACAAGCTGAGTAAGATCCGCTCCTCCACCATCATGACGGACTACAACCCCAACTACTGCTTTGCCGGGAAGGCCTCGACGCTCAGTGAGCTGAAGGAAGTGCCGCGCAAAAACATCACACTGTTCAGGTACAGCTCCTCTGCACACCAAACAGAGGTCTTTTAAGACTTTTAGTGAGGCTTTAGCACCGCTAATTTAATCATGGAAACAAAACTAGTAGACAATGCCTTGTCAAAGCCAAAAAAAAGTTAGGAAAACAATTACAGCACACTGCATTTTTTGTCCATTTATTAGTTTGCAGGCTACTTTCTGGTTTGCGAAGGATGACCAACAGGCGTTACAAATGATTTGGGAGTGCCTTAAAACAATCCCAAGTTTCGTAACTCAACTGTAAAATGGCTTGAAGTTGAAGTTGTGTAAATTATAACAGGCATATTTTATTTGCAATGGAAAAGCATTGAATTGTTCTGTCTGTCACTGTGTTTTATGGTCAAAAATGGTTTATTATTATTGTTATTTATTAGGAACCGTCAGATTTATGATCATATCGCTGATCGCTGGCATAGATAGAGGAAAAACGATATCTTTATAATGAATAAAGAATTTTTATTTTGAATAATTACCTGCAGCACCCCTGATGATCTTTGAACTCTGGTTAGGAATCACTGCTCTAATCTACACAGTAGACACCATATATTTTTTACACATTCATCATGCTGACGTATACAGTTAAGAGGTAGTTTTAATAAAAGTGGTCACGTACTACTTACGAAAAGTTAGCGATATTCGGCTTTGGGTTGAAATTTCAGGATGAACCTAAAATGCATGATAACCTTTGCAGGTGAACTTAATCAGGCCTTCTCTAAACTTTTGCATGCACATGTTACAATATTTTTTGCATGATTTTCTGTTCTCTAACAAGGAACTAAACGTCAGGTATTCTGATCCATGCACTGACCAATTCGTTTTCAAGGATGTCCACTTCTATGCCTTTCTATGAGTGACTTTTAGAAAATTCTTGGGGGCGTTATAAGGTCACACCTGCGCCCCTTACCAAATGTTCATTGTCACCAGGATGCACACACCTGCAATATTTGGTGAGTTTGAGAGTACGACAAAGCCCTCAATATGACTATTTAGTTGTCATTCGTCTGCACTTTTATCCGATCTGCACCAAAATGTAATTTGTAATTTTTTTATATAGCACATCATGGAATCCCACCTACGGTCTCTAAAGGTCCTGCTTGTGCTCATTTTTCACACTTTGTGCTTGCAGAGCTCTCGGCCACGGCGCCTTCGGTGAGGTGTACGAGGGTCAGATCCTCGGGATGAACGCCGATAATGGCCCCATGCAAGTGGCTATAAAGGTCAGCTACCATTCACAATGTGCACCGAAACGCTTGATGACAACTCATCAGCGGGAGCGATGTTCATTACACATAATCCGCTCAGCAGGGGCGTTCCTGCTCATGGAAAGGTCACACGTGCAGAGGAGACACATTGATACGATGCATTTCATTCGATGACACACACCTGAAGATCTTTCTCTTCCGCAGACTCTTCCGGAAATCTGCTCTGAGCAGGATGAAATGGATTTCCTCATGGAGGCGCTGATTATGAGGTACACGTCCTGCATCTGCTTAATGACACAAAGTGCACTCGGGATACAATACAGAAATTCTCGGTTTATGACAAATTCTGTTCCTACGTTTGCAGCGTAACACCAATTTGTACCTAAGTCGGAACAGAGCGCACCGTAATCTCTCACTAGCCTACCCAAACAAATTACATGAGTAAAGTTCTAATTACAGTAAATATTTATAAGAAAAAGGCCATCTTTATATTGGATCAGGTGCATCTATTGTTGTGGCCAGTGAATGTATTGTATTTTGACTGCCGCTGCTAATATTTACCAAATAAAGGAGTCCCATAATGATATTCCTGTCATATGAAAACTAAAATAAGATGGTGACAACAATACATATTCATTAGGAGTCAAAGGCCAGGCTGTGTAATACTACACAAGTCATCTAGATACAGGTATATGTCTAACTATAAATAAAGTACAACTACAACTGATGACTGACAGTACACATACAATGGTAGCTTGGCCCACTGCTAACAGCAAAGTTTGTAATTGTGTGACGGTGACTAAACGTACACCAAGAAGGATGACGTTTATTGTCTACTTTTGTAATTTAAAAGGAAAGCAAAGCTCCATGGGTTAATGGTGTTTCTTCACCTGAGCTCTCCCCTATGCAGGGAGGTAGTCTGACCCCTGACCCCTGCCCCATGTCCTCCACTTCATCCCCAACCTCCTCCTCAACATCCTCTTCCTCCTCCTCTACCCCCTTCCTTCCGCCATCTCTACCCTCCCCTCTTCATCCCGCTCATGCTTCTGCTTTACATCACAGCCTTTGTCCTTACTTGGCCTCATCATTTGCTGCACAGCCACACGTCATTTTAGTATCCATACACATCTGTCACATTCTCGCTATGGTCCAACATCAACATGAACCTTTTAGGGCTGCTTCGTATTCATAGAGACTTCCCCTTAATAGCATTTCTGTGCATAGTGGGTGGGACCTTTGCTAATGTGATCTTGACCTTTTACCTTCTGAGCTATACGGTATCTGCTGGATAATAACTTTCATGTGCGCCGCGGTGCTCTGCTTTGCTCCCATCCACCGATCGACATAAAAATGAGTTTCTAATAGTCCTGTCAGTGCTCCAGCGGCCTCATGGCAGCATTAATAATAGGCATGCACATATTGTACATTCACTCCAGGTTTGCACGCAGTATATTCTCAAGAAGACTTTTGGCAGATGGAGCTCATTTTCATGAATAATCCATTGCTGTTTTGCTTTTATGGAAGCACTTTGAGAAATATCTGTAAAGTGAAGTGTGTTCAAAATTTCAATTTATGTATGTGCAGTTTGTCCCATAACTGACTTATGGCAGTATTTTTCATAAACATGAAAATAAACAGTCCACATAAATACTGTTTAAATAGAATTTCATGCATTTGTGTGCACACTGCCACACAGAAAAGCCACCAAGTGGAATATTAAAAATGTAACAGTAAAGACATCTTTGTTGTGAGCAGACATGGCAAAAAGTATTGGGGGGGGGGGGGGGGACTTCCTTTAATCTCTGAACGAGTCCAAAGGTGTTCCTTCTTGTCTCGCTGCACTGAAATCATCAGCTGTACAGATTCAACGGAAAACCTGCCTACCTTATAAATGATTCTGAACTGGGTCAGAAATTCAAGTTGGTTCTGTTTTCTGTCTTACTCTGATTTCATCCTGTAGAGGCTTTTGTGGTTATTCGCAAACTTGGGATGAACTCTATTTTTCTCGTTTTATTCATTAATTTCTTATTTTTCTTGTAAGGCGAGACACAGACTGTCTACTGTTGCTGCATTTTAATGTTGGTCGTTATGGTGGGACTTGGAGAGCTATGTACAGTATTTTTTGAGGGGGTACTTGATGTAAATAGTTTCAGAATGCATGTTTTTGGGAATATGGGAGGAACCCGGAGTACCTGAAGAAAATCCACACAAGCGCTGGGAAAACCTTACACAGGGGCGACTGAGCAGACATTCGAACGCGGGACCTCTTGACATGACTTAAGGACATCCAGTATGTGTGCCGGTTGTCAATGATGTATGTGCCTGCAACAAGTTCAACCATGAGAACATTGTACGGTGCCAATGGTTGTCAATGATGTATGTGTCTGCAGCAAGTTCAACCATGAGAACATTGTACGGTGCATCGGCGTCAGTCTCAACATCCTGCCACGCTTCATCTTGCTGGAACTCATGACCGGAGGAGACATGAAGAGCTTCCTGAGGCAGAACAGGCCTCAACGCGTACGTCATCTCACCCGCACTTGACTTTATGCATGCTGCACCATTTTTAAAGTGAGCTGTGCTGCTTTCAGGGCCAAGCTCCTTCTCTCAGCATGCACGAGCTGCTGCAGATGGCCAGAGACATTGCACGTGGTTGCCGCTACTTAGAGGAGAATCACTTCATACACAGGTACTGATAAAATGGACAACCATCTTGAAAGCATGCAACAATTATTAACCCTTACCTACTGTTTGGGTCAGATTTGACCTGTTTGGAAATTTGACAGCCATTAAAATGTCATTCTTTCAACTTGAAATATTTCCGAAATGACACAAATTACACAGAAACTAGAATATTTTAAAATGTCATTCTTTTGTACAAGTGCTGTAAATCTTGAGGCTGGTCCAGGTCAAATTTGACCCTTGTCTATGAAAATGGATTTTAGATTTACCAGTGTGTGTGTTAAGGCGGCACGGTGGACGACTGGTTAGAGCGTCAGCCTCACAGTTCTGAGGACCCGGGTTCAATCCCCGGCCGCGCCTGTGTGGAGTTTGCATGTTCTCCCCGTGCCTGCGTGGGTTTTCTCCGGCCACTCCGGTTTCCTCCCACATCCCAAAAACATGCGTTAATTGGAGACTCTAAATTGCCCGTAGGTGTGACTGTGAGTGCAAATGGTTGTTTGTTTGTATGTGCCCTGCGATTGGCTGGCAACCAGTTCAGGGTGTACTCCGCCTCCTGCCCGATGACAGCTGGGATAGGCTCCACCACGCCCGCGACCCTAGTGAGGAGAAGCGGCTCAGAAAATGGATGGATGGATGGACAGTGTGTGTTAAATCGAGGGAAACGGTGCTAATGTGGGGAATCTTGAGCGAGAGGAGCCGCTTCGATTGGACAGGATTGAAGTCGGCTGTGTTCACACCCACAACGGTGCAGAGGTCGGCGCAGCAGATGTGCACTAGGCCACGAAATAATAAACACCAGGTCTAACCCAGCTCTGATCAGTTACGCCACGTGCCATGCTGGATTTACATTAGTCAGGAAAACAGAGCCTGCTGTGTTTGTTTGCAGTTTTCTAAAACATGTAATGTGTTTTTATTAATCTATTCATGTAGAGATATTGCTGCTAGAAATTGCCTTCTTACATGCCCTGGACCGGAAAGGGTGGCCAAGATCGGAGACTTTGGCATGGCCAGAGATATTTACAGGTTTGTACGTTAATGTGCTAATGCTAAACCCCATCTCACCGTCAATAAAGCTGTATTCTTACAAGAAAAAAAATCTATCATTTAAACAGAAGTGTTGTTAATCTGAATTTCTAATGATAAACTTGATCTGGAAAGACAGTAAGGTGGTCTCAGATTGTTGTGTGGGAAATATGATATTTGGTAAAAGAAAACATCAGATGACTGAGCATAACATGGTAAAAATACAGAGCTGCTAGATTTGTACTTAGATACGAGAGTCACGCTGACATATCGACTTTTCCTTCTCTTGTCAATTTTCCAGTTTCAATTTCATTTTTGTTACTTTCCTTTTATGTATTCATTATTCATTATTTCTGGTGTCCAGAGCCAGCTACTACAGAAAAGGTGGTCGTGCCATGCTGCCAGTCAAGTGGATGCCACCTGAGGCTTTCATGGAGGGAATCTTCACCTGCAAGACGGATACATGGTGAACATGCGCACGCACACACACGCATGCATACACACACACACACACACACACACACCATAATATACTGTACTATACTGTCACCAGACACAACATTCGGTACACCTGCACATACAAATCACTGTAGAATACATTGTGGTTGCATTTGTTGTTTAACAATATTTTTACAATTGAGAGGTGGTATAAAATCCAATCCATTATACTGAGAAGTGTTTTGAATATTTTTGGTTAGCGTTTCTCTATATATACACTATATTTGAAAAGCCTGAATCACATTATTTATTACAAAGCCCTTGTATTCGACCTTATTAATTTTAAGCCATCACTATTTGTAAATGTGTCCCACTGAGGCAAGTGTCATGTTCATCAATGCCATATGTTCACATTATAACTAAATAGAGGTTTTGCTTTTAATTAAGAACATACAACAAACTATTTTTTATGCCTGTAGAAACAGCTAAAGGGATGCAATCCTATGGGAAACTCTAGTCATGAATATAAACGAGATGTTGCTTCATAAAGTAAAATCTTCATCATTGCAACAGAACATATTTTATCTTCCATTAAATTACATGCATGAGGATTAGCCTCTTTTGGAAGAGGGCAAGTGTTGCTTGAGGGGAAAATTGTATGTTAAATAATTACAACCATATGGACAAAACTGTCAGGGAGTAAATGTAAAAAAACAACCCAGACATAAAGCAAAGGCTACAAAAATGCTCAAAAGAATAGTGGGGGGGGGGGAGACTTTGGACTATAGAAACGATATGATTAATGCCTTGGGCCTAACAGCTTTGTAGTGATGATACCGTAGTGACAAGAACAAAACAAAAAGCAACACATCACCTCCAATTTTCACGAGAACATAAAACAATGTTCTCATACTTTTTCCAATGGTAGTCCTGTTTCAAAACACATTCTTACACCCATCCATGACCTGCAACAATCTTTTTGTCCGCCCCCCCCCCCCCCACACAAAGAAAGTTGTAGAAAGTACAATAACTTAACATCTGCACGAAATATAGATTGCCACAGTGGTCACAACATTAGGTACATCTGCAAAATCTAATGATATCTGCCATAAGAGCTGTATCAGTATCACACATCGTGTCTTTACAAATATAATAATGCTCAGTTCTGATTCACACAAACGGGTATGATTTTAATATCATATATTATAGTTGGAGCTTTCAGTACCAAAGAACAACAGGATGTGGAAATGCTTCTCAAGAAGAAAAAGAAATTAATTAATAACTCCATTGCCATCTAACTGTTATGGTTATTGTTATCATGAAAAAAAGGCATTTTATAAAACAGCTTTTGGGTTGGATCTCATTAGTCTGCTTTCCGATGTTGTGGTCTGTGTATTGTATTAGTGCCCATTTCATGCTTGAATGAACAAAGGAGCAAATGAAGAGCTGCAGGGGCTATTCTTTGACAATGTGACTCAGCCTACACATGACTGCCACAACAAATGAGTGCAGTATGACGCTATTGTTTAACATTCAGTCCATGTTGAGCTTGGATACACAAAAGCTACATCCTTGAATTTAAGTATGAAGTTGTTTTTTTTCCAAGTTATTACTAAGTATTTTCTTAGCATGGAAACATTTCTAAACGATACGTTGTACTTTTTTGTTCAATTTAAAACAGTTCCCACGTCTTAATGCAGTATATGGGGGGAATAAAAAACATTTTTTTTTTAAAGATTACTGTATGTTACATGCTTTGGTCAATATTTTGTGAATTTGAGTTTTACACCCCTGATCTAGAGTGACTAAAGACAAAGCATTTTCATTCATGGAGGAAGCACTTCCTTACACCATACTGCGTGTACAGTGTATGGCACATAGACACATCACCAAATCAAGTGGCAAATAGTGTTCCTGCATAATAGTGCTTAACACAGTGTAGTCCAGCCGCAGCTTGAAAATGGCTCTGGATCTGCGCCCTGCCTTGCTGATCATCTCATGGACGGAGAAACTCAGTGTGGGGTGGTTATTATGTAAATCAGGTAGAAGTCTTGCTCACAAACACATTTTCAGAAATAGGCAGGCAAAAGAATTACAGGTTTTTTTTTAATTTCACACTCGATGTGTGTACAAGCAATTCAAAATAAAATGTTCCATAACAAGTACCAATTAAATAAAACCTGGAAATGGACTCAAAGTAGACATGTGTCTCCTCCAACAGGTCCTTTGGAGTACTGCTATGGGAGATCCTCTCTTTGGGCTACATGCCATACCCATGCAAGACCAACCAGGAGGTGCTGGAGTTCGTCACCAGTGGAGGCAGGATGGACCCCCCAGAGGGTTGCCCCGGCCCAGTGTGAGTGCTCACGAAGCAAACTGAGCTCAGTAGACAACTTTTAAACCACATTCAAGCTAAACAATTCTTATTTGTGTTTGTGTTTAGCTATCGAATCATGACCCAGTGTTGGCAGCATTGTCCTGAATACCGACCCAACTTCTCCACAATACTTGAAAGAATCAACTACTGCACTCAGGTACACTTAATATTACATCATTAGGTACACCTGCCCAATACAAGAGCTGTTAATGTTAATGTTTCTGAAAATGTTTATGTACACCACTGCAAAATACAATCACACTGAACAAATGTTCCTGTTTAAAATGATGAGTTTCATATTTTAACTCCTGAAATAAATTACTTTTTTAGGGCATTCAGATTTATTGAGATGCACTTATAGTAAACTTTTTGTTATTCTGGTTCCAGTAGATGGTTTGTTATATTGGCTTAACTGAAAAATGTCCATAAAAGGACAGTAAAGTTCCTATTAGATTGCGTAACCCTGTGGCTTAGGCTATGTTCACACTGCAGGTCAATTCCGATCGGTTTTGCCCAGTGTGACATGTATCTAATTTTTTTCATGTCAATGTGAACAGTGCAATTCCGATTTTTTTTTTTCCATAGCCGACCCAGGCAATGCAATATGGATGCTCACGGCACGCTTATCTGACCTGAACATCGTCGAACAAAGACAAATGTCACACTTGTTCGACACGCCACAAAAGCAAACGGCAGACAAAGGCGCAGAAAACAGTCAGTGGCGGAAAGATGATGTGTGAAGTCATGGACGCATTCCGTCTCCAGTAGAAGTCGCATTTGTTTTTTGTAATATAAACGACTACATCAAAATATTTGATTTCATTAAAAAAACAAAAAAAGAATGAATTGAGCATCATGCCCAGCAGTGTGAACGTAGCCATAGTCAAGGTTTCCCTCAGAGGACTGTTATGACTGCATGTGAAAACCATATAAAGGCATCATCAAGTCATCATATACACAATTGACTGCTACTGATTGTTATTATATATATATTTTTAACAACAAATAGATTTGAAATCCTCCAGCTATCGTACAATTTATGTTATGAATTTTGGTGTAAATAATTAGGTGTAAAAATTGCAATATCGCAACAGGTTTTCTCCCATAATGAAAAGAACAAATGCATTTAGGAAGAAATATGAAGTAGACACACTTTATTTGGTGGACCGGATGGAGTTTGATGGTTTAAGTTGTCGGTATGTTGTGGCCAGTTGGTGAGTAACGTTTTATATTTTGCTGTGTACTTAATGAAATGTCTGTTGTGAGGATACAATCGATTCATCTTTCCACCGTTCTGTCTCACTCGTCACATCAGGATCCGGACGTGATCAACACACCTCTCCCAGTCGAATATCGGCCCACCACGGACGACGACAGTGCCGCAGTGATCTGCCCGTCTGACCACAGACCCACCAGCTTCGCTCCTCTCCCCGTCTCCTTGGACTCCTCCACCCCCTTGATCCTGGCGCCCCCGGCGCTTCTTCCGCAGCCCGCTAAACCTCATCTTCTCCTTCAAAAAGGCCCACCTGTCCAGCACGAGGCAACGTCATGCCGCGAGGTGCTCCCCGAGCCCGCCTGGCCCGAGGCGGTCCCTGCTGCCGCCGTGTGCACAGGGGGCCTCTGGGTGCACCCTGAGCCTCCTTTGCATCAACCTTGCTCCAGAAACAACTCTTGCTCGGGAAGCCAACAGCTGACGAACAAAACCAAGAATTTGTGGAACCCGACGTATGGCTCCTGGGTCTTGGAAAGCTTCAAGGGCAAGAAGACCCTGGCTCACACTCAGTCCGTGCCCCTCTCGAGTTCTCCTTCCCCTTCGTGCAACGTGGCCGCCTCAGAATGCAACCGGGCAGGTTGTGAAAACTCCAACTGCTCCCACCTCAAACCCCCCAGCCTCGGTACTTCTGCGTCGCCTCCCTGCCAGGCTCAAGCCGCACTGAGCGTGCCCCACAATAAGGGCCAAAGCGGTGGTGCCCCCTCGAAGGGGGGCATTGACCTGGCAAAGCTGCAGAGTTTTCCCTGTGGAAACGTCAATTACGCCTACGATGAGCAAAGCTACGAGGGAGAGAGCTTGCCCTTGGTGGTCCAAACCAAAGGCCCTGAAGCCATCAAAAACACCAGCTCTGCTCCCAGGATGTCCTCGGGGACTGGCCTGGGGCTGGCGCTGGGCCTCTACACGTCCTCTTCATCCTCTTCCTGCATGCCCAAGCTGCTGCTCAAGCGCCACGCTAGCTACGGGCACGAGGACGTGAGGAGATGCACCAAAGCTGAGAAGCCCACACGAGACCGAGACTCCGGCTTCTCTTTGTCCGAGGATCTGAGCGTCACCCCAACCTGAGGACTGAACCTCTGTTAGCTTTTAAGTTTAGAGAGTCAACACAGCAAGTTTTCCTGATGTGAAAAAAAGGAGACCATGATAAATCATTACAAAACTTTTTGGGTTTTTAAATAGTGTGACCCATTCCTTGTATAGCATCAGTTGTGTATAGTGAACCTCTGCATACTTCGTTTATTCACCTATTTGCAGATATTTTTCTTCTGTTATTTGCTCAAAAACTTACATCTTCACTGTTTTTGTGTACAGTTATTGCTTTGGCCTGAGCACAAAAAGAGCGAAAAGAGGAATCATCTGGTGGCAAGTAAGTATGTAGAAGTGAGTTGAGGAGTTCTATTTACACCTAAGTAGTCATTTGTCACCATCTTGTGGCATCTATAGGCAAGTACAACAATTTTAAGGGCAGGGAATCAATTACAGATTTTTACTTGTGGCAGGGCTGTACACCTGAAAATGAGATGAGATAATTATGAAATTCAGTGTTCAAATCTCGTCACTGGCCAGTTTGCAAGTTCTCCAACTGAATTTGAGTGACTCTGATCCAGAGTTGCCATTGTAAATCCATGATTACCTGTACAGACAATGTTTTAAGGTGCATTTTAACATTCTTAACTGTCAAATAAGTGTTAGGAAGCGCTGTGACATCAGATGCTTAAAATGTAATTCTCAGATTTCGGTGTCCAAGGGCCGTACTAAATTAAAGAAAACAATTTGACAGAACGGTGGCCTTGTGGTGGGCGTGTCTGCCTCACAGTTCTGAGGTAAAACCCTGAACAGTATAAACCAGTGGTCACGGGCCATTTAGTACCAGGCCGCACAGCTTTTAATTTAAAATTATTATTATTATTTTATTTGCATTTTTTATTGTGGGAGAGTCCGCGGTGGAAAAAGGTTGGGGACCACTGGTATAGGATGTCTAGAAAATAGATGGATGGATGCATTGTGCAGTTAACATAATAATTGAAAACATTTTGAAATTGTAGAAATTATTTATCGTGGTATAATAATAATTATTTTTTTTTTTTACATCATAGAAACCTGCTCTGTTGACAGCGAAGTGCTGACTTTCTATATCCACTGTGCCAGCTCGGTAGTGAATGATTTGAACTCATGTAATGGTTCTGATGATTAAAATGCTGGAAGGACGCCCTCATACACTCCTCTGCACTGTGATTCAGAGAGCTGGACTCTTTCCTGCTGGAACCTTTTTTTATTTCTTCCTCTTATAATTTTATTTTTATTTATTTTTTTAACCTCTTCTGTTTGGCTGCTTGGTTATGCAGTGTTGGGGATCTGTATGCCATTTGTTTTAAATCGCAGGACAGTTTTGCTGTGCAACAGGGCAATTTGATATTCTTGTTTGTTTTAAGATGGTTTATTGAAAATACAGTTGGACAGAATGATGCATGAGAGAGACAGACAGAAAAAAGAACGGAGCAAAAGCAACAGCGAACAATAACTGTGTATGACAACAACAAGGTTACATTGGAGTTGACTTCATCATGTTCTTCTCATTCCAATGAGATAGTCTCCAAAATCCTGAAATATTTTCCACTTATTTTTGTTTGTTTTTTTTTCTGTCTCCTGGAAGCCTTGGCACTTGCATTTGTGACCAATCATTTGGATGTTGGAGCGCTCAACGTCCAGTTTGCTTTGGTGGAATTTTTAATCCACGAAAAGTGACACATTCAAGATTCAAGGCTGACTTTTTGGGTCTCGTTCTGTGGAAATAATGTGAAAAACACCCTACTTAAGAACTACTGAAATGTATTTTTCTATTTATACAAAGCTGGTTTTCAAAGAAGAAAGCATGAGCATTCAGCCACATTTCCTGGCATTGTTGTCATGGCAATGACTTTACTACGATGACGTAGCAGTTTGTACAGCATATATAGCCCTTTCCTTGCTGGATTTTAGAGGGGCGGGCCACACACTCCCCGCTCCGCTCATTAATCTGACCCACTGAGCGTTTATATCAGCAATCCTGAAATACAATGGTACCTTGATTTACAAGATAGTGCTGGCGTATCTGAAGCACCCTCGCACCTCAAATTTTGACTCATAACAAAACGCGAAACTCGGTAACTCAGAAAACTCGAACGTTGTTACATTTGTAGGTCAAAGTACCACTGTATTTGTTGCATTAATTGCAGGTTTATCTAAAATTGCTAGTTCAAATGTATTCATTTTATATTCATTTATCTCATTAAATAATTGGTTAATGGATTTACTGTAAATAATCAACATTTTTAAGAATTAGTTGATTATGAATAACTTGAATGAATACTAAATGTAAAAATGAGAATACATTTGTTTTATTAAAATAAATGATTTTACATAGGGCGGCACGGTGGACGACTGGTTAGAGCGTCAGTTCTGAGGACCCGGGTTCAATCCCTAGCCCCGCCTGTGTGGAGTTTGCATGTTCTCCCCGTGCCTGCGTGGGTTTTCTCCGGGCACTCCGGTTTCCTCCCACATCCCAAAAACATGCATTAATTGAAGACTCTAAATTGCCCGTAGGTGTGACTTTGAGTGTGAATGGGTTGTTTGTTTGTTTGTGCCCTGCGATTGGCTGGTAACCAGTTCAGGGTGTACCCCGCCTCCTGCCCGATGATAGCTGGGATAGGCTCCAGCACGCCCGCGACCCTAGTGAGGAGAAGTGGCTCAGAAAATGGATGGATGGATGGATGGATTTTACATAGACATTTTAACATGTTTTCATTTTATCAAAAGTGTTAAAATTAAAAAAATTGAAAAAAATATTTTGTTAAAATAAGCTATTTTACATGTTTTACATTCACATCACAACAATGCCCGCGACTCTAGTGAGGAGAAGCGGCTCAGAAAATAGATGGATTGATCACAAGAATGACCTGGCCCATCTGTATGTTTTAAAAATCAAATGTGGCCCTTTAGCACAAGTTTGCCCACCCCTGCTCTAACTTCAATGTCTTGTTTTTTTTTTATTTCTTCTTGAAATTAACTTTATACTTATTGACTAAAACAAAAATGTTTATTTGTGAGCTTTAGAAGGGATATGTGCAAGTCAACCTGGCTTACTTGGCAAAGCCAGATGAGCTTCTTTTTAAGTCCTTGAGCTAAGCTAAACTAAGCTAAGTTAATAACTACACAGAACTCAAGCTAATCTTTCTAAATATGCCTCTCTAGCAAGACAATAAATGTTTAATGAAAAATGACAGCACACTTGAAGGAAAGAGACGTTTTGTGCTATTTAAAAAAAAATAAAAAATTTAAATCTTTGGTGGAGCATGCAGCTGATAAGTTGTTTTAGCTTTAGCATTATGGACTTAAAAATATGGCTGATGACAGCTGTGAAATATTCACTATTTTTGTACTCACCTCTATACACTGGACTAACATTTGTATTATTATTTTTTACTTGTCATACATGTATATGATATCGCCTTGTATTTGTAGTCAATCACTGCCATTGGATATTATGACACGAGTTGTTGTAATAGCTATGTTTACTCAGCAGGGGGAGGTATTCAGTTGTGGCATACCAAACGAGCTGCCTCATTCGTGTGTGTGCTTTATTTCACACACAAAAATATATATACTGTTTATGTATATGTTGAGTAGTAGTTATTTTTGTGGATTGTTCGTCGGGAATCGATAATCATCTGCATCTGTAAATTTTTTTGTATCTTTACAATATGGGTTGCATAAGGGTTGTACTTTTGTTAAGTTGTATATTAAGTTGATCAACCTTAAGCGGGGTACACACATACCGATTTTTTTAAACGTGAGACCCCACATCACTAGGAAAGAAAATTGGCATGTTACTGCTCTTTTAGTGTGTGGTGTACTAACTCAAGATGACTAACAGCACGTCACACACACAACCATATACTGTATCCACCGATAATCGAAAGGCTAACTCCATTTTTGTCTTCTTGCAGGAGAGAGAGAGATCAAGTTTTATGCCTGCAATAAATGCAAGCTGCAGTTATTACTTATTATGAAAATGTTACAGAAACTTTGGGTTTCCTCAGATTTTTGTTTATCCAAATGCCTGTCAAATCCATAAACATTTCATGAAAGGTAATAAATAACTATCAGGTATACTAATATGTAGATCCACTCAAGCTAAAGTACTACTTTATCCATGTCTGAACCTCCTGGGATGTTTTTGCACGAGGTGAAGCCTGGTTTCAGGAGTGCTATCTTGGAATTGGGAGTTGGCCCACTTCTTGCACTGATTGTAAATCCATGTCAGTAAAAGTGACAGTAAAAGTGCTGAGTCAAATTATGATTGATTTATACCTGTGTTCATTTTAAAGATATAGTATAAACTAGGCTGGGCTAAATGGAGTTCGCCAACTTTAGTCTCAGTGACTTAATTAGTACTCGAAGGAAACTGGAAGAAACTAGCCTAACAATTATCTTACTTAGTAACTGCATCGAGGTTATAAACTGTTCTTGTCATTTTCATTGGAAATGGCTTGTGAGACATGTTATACAAACACTTCACACAACGAGTTGTTCAATTAGCGAGCCTCCTAATTGGCTATTGTTCCCTTTCACGTCACAATCACAAAGTCCGTGACTCGGTAAAACTCGGAATTGACCACACGCACACAGGGATTTGGAATTGTAAATATTAAACGGATTTAACATTTATGATTGTCAGCCTAACCGTTTTCCAAGCAGATTCACGAGGAAAACTCATTTTATCACCTCATGTAATATGACAATTAAAAAAAGAATAATTTTTGTTGACTTTTATTGAAAGGGAGGAAAAAGGCTCAACTTTGCCCCAGTTGTCAGTATGTGTGTACCTCAAAATTACCCCCTTTCCCCCCTTAACATTGTCTAACACTGTTTATACATTTTATTTCCAATTGAGCTGTCATATTTGCTGAGTGTGAACTCTATGCAATGTACCTGTCTTTCACACATCTAATCAAAATGTGCCCAAATAAACTTATAACAACCTTATTAGTATGTATTTGTTGCGTGTAATAACTCGTTTTTTACACCCAGAAGCTGAAAATAAAGGCGACTAAACCTGTCAGGATGCCACAATAGTGTTTTACTGTTAAAAGGTAAAAATCAACAGCATTTCCCTTTATACTGTAGTTACACAAACATTTGTCTGAGCCATTCTAACATGGTAGGGGGTGCGGGGAGGTCATGACCCCCCCCCTCCCGGTGGATGCCACTGCACCTCTGTAAAAACAAAGTGTCGTGGTCACGTGTTGCTCATATTAGTAGATGATTCCTTCATATTTTAAAATGAACAGCAAACGTTTGTACTTTTCATATGTTATGAAAGGCTGAACTGAAAGTGTCATATTGTTTGCTCAGTGAATTGTTCTCAGTAACCTTCGTGACAGTTTACATAAACGCGTCAATTAGTTTAATGTAAAAGGTCAAGATTACCGTGGGGAATGTTGGTCAACCATACTTGCAAAATGATTGAGACACAATAATCAATTACGCAATCCCCTTAGTTCCCTTAACAGCCCTTTAGGAAAATTGTATACTTCCAACGCTGTATTTTGTCACTGGATGTCCCAATATTTCTGTCCACACAGTGTGCACTCCTGCTTTCCTCCAAATAAAAACCACTTGTTCCACTTTCATTGCTCATTAAAAGCCTGGCGACCTTTCCCCCACTTGCATGTCCACAGTCCAAGCCAGGCTTATTCACTGCTCACAGCCTCCAGGGTGCGGATGAGGTTTTGCAGGCCCAAAAGGTACCCGTCCTCGCGGTTGCCCTCTCGCCAGGGAACGTCGTGCTTCAACACGTGGCCCTCCGGCAGCGCGGTGCTCTTGCCAAAGTCAATGATCCACACCTGAGCGTTGCAAGTGTGGTCGTGGATGAAAAGCAGAGAACTGCCGATGACCTGGAGGAGGGAAAACGACACCTCTCAGTATCACACAGTGCAGCTCCACAGCACAATAATAAACAGATTGTTAAATGAGTGGTGTAAAACTAAGCGATATACACTGACCCCCACGCAAGAATAGGGACCAAGCCCCATGGTGAAAATTGACTGCCTCCTAAAATGTTAACAACTGCCTCAAGTAATAGTTGAAGCCCTAAATATAACCCAAAACACTTTCATATAATTTCACTCATTTTACAACATCACCCTGAAAAATAAGCAATTTACAGATTATTTGAATCTGAAAAAAAAAAAAATTATATGCACCAGAAGTGCAAAGATGCTGGCGTGTAGGGTGGCGCTTCGCAGCCTGTACAAATACCAAAGGAAGGGAGTTTCACATTTATGACCTACAAATGTTTTTCATGCAAATATTTACTGTAATTATGACTTCACTACTGCGTTGGCGTAGGTTTATTTCGACTATGGCACTTGTTCCCGCTTTTGTGCAAATTCGGGTCACGCCGCTGCCGTAGGAACAGAACTTTGTTGTAAACTGCTCTTGTATTGCATCTTATTAGATTTTGCCAGTCATCATGTAAACCAGGAGTGGGAAAATGTTTGTGCTCATCATCGTCTTCATCATCATCACCTCATGCTGCTTGAAGAACTGTGACTTTTTCAGCGCCTGTTGGATCTCCATCAGTCTGCTCAGGTAGGACTTCTGTGTTGAAAAGAAATCCAGATATGCACATAATGAGTCCACAAAATGTATTTAACTTAATGAACAAATCTGTGTTTTTGGGACCATACCACGGTGGGTATCAGTGACAGCAATATTACCAAGCAGATGCTAATATAGGTAGATGGATAAATGCAGCAATGCCTCTAAAATTCCACGAAGTGACTGTAGCCCTGCAAACACCTTCCGAGTCTGGGCTGAATAGTTTTACTTCATTTTACTTTATGATACAGTGGTCTTTATATTTGTGAGGTGATGTGATGATAATGTTCCCTATGGGAAAATTATTTTGAAATGAGAACAACTTGGAAGTAAATCAGTGTTACAGTTGTGTTCGATTTTGGAGCGTCAACGGTAATTAGATATTATATATCAGTGTATCTGATAAAACAGAAGCAGATGTGGACACCATCTATATTTGAGAAGTGTGTGAATATTTGCTTTGTGCTTGGAATCCTTCGGGGGTTTTGCTCACGCAGTTCAAACAGCATGACTTGGCTTCATTTATTTAACTTTCTTCCACAGCCTGACAGATGTTTGCAGATGTGCAACCAAATCCTGATCACGGACTTCACCCAAATGGAGTCAAATTGTACTTCAAAAAAGATAAAAACTTGAAAAGTTAAAAATCCTCTTATTGCCTGGTTATCTTTTAAGTATATGCTGCAAGATGTTTTCTTCTCACTGCAGTTTACTACTGTAAACTACTGTTAATTCCTGTAAATTCCAATTTTCTTTAGCATTTGTCAAGCGTCATACTCTCCAGCAAGCATAAAAGCCTGCAGGTTTGCCTTGTATGTGTTCGTCCTTCCGTGCAAGATTCTGATTTTGTCATCTTTGTTTGCAGTTGTGCGCCTGCCACATACTATAATGTTGACGTTGCCTCCGACAAAGTCCTTGAATAACTCCATGACCTCCTGCTCCGACCTGGTCTTTTTGAAGTCGGTCCGACATGTGCCGTCACATTTCTGAACACAAGAACGGGACACAATAAGGTCAGGTAGAACACGATCATGTCAAGCAAACTTTAAACTTTGTTTGACTTGACCTAAGAAAAACACAAAAACACTTTTTGTGATAACTTAATAATATGATGGTGTATTGACAAATTGATTACAGATTTGGAAAGCCTGCATCAAACCTTTTCATACGAGGTATGACACAATGAGCTTTGTTAATAGATTTTTGACACAGTTGAACTCAAGGCTCTCACTTTGAAAGTAAAACAGTGGTGGGAAGTAACGAAGTGCAAATACTTCATTGCTGTACTTAAGTTGATTCTCAAGTATCTGTGCTTTACTTGAGTATTTATTTTACCGATGGCTTTTTACTTCTGGTGCCTACATTTGAAAACATATATCTGTACTTTTTACTCCTTACTTTTTCAAAACTGGCTTTTTTTAAAAAACTATATTTTTTTTTAAACTCGAGTCATGATCTTGAGATCTTATAAGGAGGAAAAAAGGGACAGTGGCGATATGGAGTAACATGAACCAAAGCGACTTAACGACGATGCCAAAAGATTTGGAGAAGAAAGATCTTTCCCATCCATTGCCTTATTTAAGAGAATTGTTTGATATCGGCTTATAAACATTTTTCTGGTGAATGTCTTGTGCTAACCTAAAAACCACCAACTTCTGGCGCTCAAAAATTGTCCGTCTAATGTGATGTAATTTTTTTCAGTTGTTATTATTAGCTAAATTAGCTTTTTTTGTTGTTGTTGTTGTAGTGGAACCGCGGTTTACAAATTTTATCTGTTCTGTGAAATTTTTCCAAACTGAGGTAATGTTTCCATTGAAATGAATCGAAATACAATTAATCCATTGCAGCCCTAGAACAAAGTTATAATTTGCTGTGTGGTTAAAAATAAATATTGTAAAATATAGATATAAGTCAAAACAAACTTTATTATGGGGACATAACATGGTGTGTTCCCTCGCAAATCACCTTGCAACATCTTGCCTTGTCACATTCTGTATGACTTAGGAACCGCATCGCTCGCAGTTTCCATGGCGAATGTAAACAACAGCGTGTAGCAACGAGGGGAGGGGAATCACAAGGTAACATTAGACCACAAAGCCTCGCTAACACTATCACCGGCGAGCTCTCATACTGTGGTCGAAGGTGGAACCCGGGCACACTTTTACTTCTCTCAATGCGGGGTCACACTCGTTGGCTGTGACCGGTGCTTCCTTCTTGGAGTGAAAGTTTTTAATAATATCGAGCAAAAAAAATGTAGATACCTGCAATGTGATGTTTACGTTATGTGAGAAAAACAACAGCCTTCCACAGCCATGCCAAGACTGTTTGTAAAGCAAAAATAGCATGTGAAGGTAATTTTCCTTGAAAAATTAAGTTTGTAATCCGAAATGTTCGCGAACTGTGTTGTTTACAAATCAAGGTTCCACTGTACTCAGTTAACAACGTTAGCGAAGCTTTGGGAGAACTTTGTTTTGATAGCATAAAAGTTGAGCCAATGCTAGCTAGCGCTTAAAAGCAACATGTGACATGTAACGTGACATGTAATTCAACCCCCCTGTCTTCTCGGTATATTTCAGAGTCTGTGCTTTGTTACTTTTCAGTTTGAGAGTTAAATCAGTACTTCTACTACTTCCCAGAGTCATTTTTTAAACAAGTACTTCTACCTAAATACAGGGTGAGTACTTTTAGCACCTCTGAATTTAAGGTTAATTATGTCAATGTGTTTTAAGAGGGGACGATATTGTGGCCCTCTGTCTGTACCTTGATGCCGTCTATCCTGAAGCCCATGGTGTTGCTGGAGCTGAGGCTTTCCCTCCACTGCATGTAGCGAGGTTTGGTGACGCCACATTGAGAGTGTTCCTGGGCGGTCGGGCCTTCGCTGTCCACTTCCACCATCTTCTTGTACAGGTCCTCCCTCGGCTTGGGCCGCTCCCGTGCTCGAACCAGTTCTTCCTCCAAGTAAGTTCTGCAGACAGGAGGAGTATGTTTACACGCCGTCGGCAGTTTTTTTTTTTTTTTTTAAAAAGCGGCAACAGTCCAAAATGGCAGAGGCTGTTTACATTCAGGGCGTGCATTACTTTCACTCTGTGTTATTGACAAGACTAGTGATGCTTTGTTACATTGGCACATTGACAGTGTTTTCACACTAGATAGCTATAAACAAGCGCATGTGACTTTTCAGTTTCAGTTTTTGAGCTCCACTTCCTCTTCTCTGCAGAGGGGAGCAGAGACGAAACTCCAGCGAGTATTGTTCAGCAGAGAGCGTTTGTGCAAGTGAGCAGTTTTGAAAGTATGCGGTTAACAAACAAAGGGGAGTCTTCAGGGACACCCCGAGTGTGTGAATATAATGCAAGTATGCCATCATACAGCTAGTGTGTGGACAGGAACCTTGTTCATGAAGTGTTTGCTGTAAGAAAAGGGAAGTAGAGAGGCCAATCTGTTTGTGCGTATTTATGTGTATGTGTACATGATGCTGTGGCAGGCCAGGAAGTCAAGCATAAAGTGTGCACTTACAACAGGTGTTCCCTTAAAGAGCACTCAACTTTAAGCAATAAATACTATCACTAGTCTCTACATCTCATTTAAAGCAACAACAGTGTATCTAACAATCTGAACTTCCAAAGTATGATGGATTTTTGGCAGCACGTCTGCCTCACAGTTCAAGTCTAAGCTGTGGTTCTCCTGTGTGGAGTTTTCATGTTCTCCCCGTGCTTGTGTGGGTTTTCGGCGGGTACACTGGTTTCCTCCCACATTCTAAAAACAGGTAGGTTAAATGAAGACTTTAAATTGTCCATAGGAGTGAATGTGAGTGTGAATGGTTGTTTATTTTTCCCAGTCCAGGGTTTTGCCTGCTTCTTGCCCAAAATCACCTGAGAGGTGCTTCAGCTCACACGCAATCCTAATGAACACAAGCAGTATAGAAAATGGAAGGATGGCTGGATGGTGGATTTTAAGAAACCCTTTATCAATGACGGCACAGTGGCCGACTGGTTAGAGCGTCTGCCTCACAGTTCTGAGGGTTCGGGGTTCAATCCCTGGCCCCACCTGTGTGGAGTTTGCATGTTCTCCCCGTGCCTGTGCGGGTTTTCTCCGGGTTTCTCCGGTTTCCTCCCACATCCCCAAAACATGCATGGTAGGTTAATTGACAACTCTAAATTGCCCGTAGACGTGAATGTAAGTGCGAATGGTTGTTTGTTTGTATGTGCCCTGCGATTGGCTGGCAACCAGTTCAGGGCGTACCCCTCCTCCTCCAGCCAGGCTACAGCTCCTATTAGCACTAGGATACATGAGTGTTCAAGCTGGACAACCACATCTGACTGTAAGTCAATAGAATTATATGATTTCTCCCAATTGTAGTATAAAAATACTTGAAATATAACAAAACACTGGGGTTCTTTGGTTTAACAGGGGTTCGACGTTGAGGTTACCAACGGCACGCAATGATCTACTGTACGATGCGTCGTCACACGGCACAAGACGGCACGCTCAGTTACCACCAAACGATTTTTCCTTTGATTGTTTTATATTTAAGTTTTTCGAATAAATATTTACTGTAATTAAGTCTATACTACTGTGTTTTGGAGGATATTGACTTTGCACAAATTCGGGTTACCGTAGGAGCAGAAGACCATTATAAACTGATGACCTCCTACACATATTAGCATGAACTATTAGTATAAACATGCTTTGATGAAATGTCAATCTGTAATGATAAAATAAGTGCCCCTTTAGACATAGCTCACTTATAGGAAAATAACCAATACATTGCAAAGCAAAGCCTACCTCACTCCCATCTTGCAGTCCATGACATTTGGAAGGTCAAAGGCTGCCAGCAGGTCAGCCATGTGGATGAAAGACTCCCCGTCTCTCTCCACCACGCCATGGTATGCAGGCACGAACGGCAGTAGCGCGTCACCTCTCAGCCTCTCAAAACACTGCACCTCATTTTCGGAAAATTTCTTCAGAATGCTGCCCTCGTCAGCCGATTTAAAGTTGCCTGAGATAACACGTTATGCCTTCACTCAGCCTGGTTTTATGATTATGATGTAAACTGATGGGGGGTGACGGGGAATTTCAGGTGGGCCAACCTTACCTTTATGACCAGCGAGCTGCACCCAGTTTAGCTTTCTTCTCTGGACGGTGCTGAATGGCCAGTGGACAATGGTCTTCAACTTCCACCATGTCTTGTTCTGATGAACACATGCATGATTACAAAAAAATATGTCATGTCATCAAAATATCTAAAGTCTTTCTTTTCCTTTTTCTTTTTTAAGGCAAAGGACATTTCCAAACAACAACAAAGTGCAAGAACAGTAGTTTCCATAGTCCTCTATTTTTGTTATTTTCGCCCAGCTCCAGACAGAGGTCAAATTGGGTAGTACAGAAATCCCTTCATGATTGTCCATATTCACTTGACCTAAACAGACTTCGCCCATTTGTGCTCAAAGACCTCTTTATACTTCTATCTTTCCGCATGCCTAAAATTCACACTATAGCGGTTTACCAGTTCCACAGAGACGTTTCATGTGCTCTGCAGGAGGCAGTAGTGTGCATTTAAGATGGCCGTAATATACAGTATTACAGGCATACAAAGAAGGATGTATGGCGATGTGAATACAGCCGGCCATAAATAGTAACGTTAGTAAATTATGCACAGGATGTTGAGTGTTGTGAAATTGCAGCGGTTGTAGTAATGTACTTTATATCAGTAATGTAATGTAATGTCTTCACTTGTTGTTCATCTGCTGGCTTACATGCGCTCACTCAACTTGTTAATACAGAGCTACACTCCACTCCCAAAAAATTTGATGTAGACTGAAAACATTTTGATTTGACATCAAACGATGAATATGAGACAAGAGTCAACAGTTCAGCTTTTATTTCCATGCATTTACATCTGGATCTGATACACAACTTAGAAGATAGCACCTTTTGTTTGAACCAACTCATTTCATGTGAACAAAAATGTTGGAACATGTGACAGACAAGTGTGGTTGCTTGCATTGATTATTACAACAACAAAATAGCACTGAACGTTTATGCTCAGGAGTCACTGATGGTGTCGTGGTACAGTCGCCTGACTTTGGTGCGGGCAACGTGGGATCAGTTCCCGCTCAGTGACGGTGTGAATTTTGAGTGAAAATGGTTGTCCGTGTCTATGTGTGCCCTGCGACTGACTGGCGACCAGTTCAGGATGTAGTCCGCCTTTCACCCGAAGTCAGCGGAGACAGGCTCCAGCACCCCGCGACCCTAACCAGGATAAGCGGTGTTGACAATGGATGGATGGATGATTTATCCACAGTTCAGATTTGGGTTTTGCCTGTGAAGACTACATTTCCAAGTATGCTATAGTTAGAGGTGTAAACAACATGAAAACCAGACAGCTGTGTATGGGTGAAAAAGAAACAATTGTGAGGCTGAGAGAATATGAAGAAAAATATATCAGAATCATGGCAAACATTGTGCGTACCCAATTCAACCATTGAGAATGTACTGAAGAAGAAACCTCAAAAATTGTGTATTAGATGCAAACACACACACACACACGCACGCACACAAGAAAAACAAAGTGACAGCTTGCATATTTTACAGAGACACACAGAGGTGGTTCACACTGTTCAGGGAACTGTCTGTTTTATTTCCCCGCCATAAAAGTGGAAAAAGCTGAAATCTGATATATACATTAAAACAGTCACACTTCTATAAAACATGACAAACACACTGTGGTAGATAAGGTCATTCCCAGGCGTCGATATGCACTTTTGACATGTTGTCTTTCTCTATTGACATATTGGGGATGTCATGTTATTCTACATGAAGTGATGGAAACAGGAAATGAAACAGGGACTTTTGTCTTACACTAATTACTTGTCGAGTAATTCATATGCAAAATGTTTCAATAATACAAGGAATTAAGAGCTAACATGCATTTTTTGGCTTCCTCCCACATTCCAAAAAAACATTGCATGTCAGGTTCATTGAAGACTCTAAATTGCCCATAGGTGTGAAAGTGAGTGTGATTGGTTGTTTGGTTGTTTCTCAGTATGTGCCCTGTGATTAACTGGCAACCAGTCCAGGGTGTATCCTGCCTTACCAACTTGCGCATCGCAAATTTAACGAAAAAAGCCAAAAGATGGGGCTGCACTGTGGATTTCTGTGCAATTGTAACTCCACAAGGTTGAGCAACTACTGTACACTCAAAACACAATTTTATGTACTTATTTATTTGTAATTTGACATTTTGTTTTCACCAACTTGCACATTGGAATTGGATGACAAAAGCCAAAAGACTTCCATGCGATACACTACAACCATGCGATAATTCTATGATATGTTGTTAAATATGGTGTGCTTGGCATGTTTTTCAGTCAGCACTGCAGTCCTCTTTGTGTTTGGCCAGAGATTCCTGGCGTGTGGGACAACAAGTTTGACAAAGCAAAGCTGATCCAAGCGGTTGCCCATGGCAATACTGCCAGCACAGGCTGCAGAGGCTCTCACTTCCAAGGAGGGAAGTGAACAGGCAGGTACTAGACAGACACACAGACACACTCTATGACTAATACCTGGCATATCAAAGTGTGCTGGGACGTTTGAGGAGGTGATACAAACTCATTAGCATGTTAGCAGTAGAAATGACGAGTCTCTTCTGATTGCTGAACTTGTGAAATACTGCAGCTTAATAGTGATGTGTATGTAATATTCACTTCCTGTAGTGGTGCCTTGTTAAATGTCAACGCTCATTTGCTTTATGGGGGGGGGGGGGGGCATTATTACACAATGTTATGTTAGTGTTCTCTTGTGCGTATTTGTGTGGGTGGAGAAGGCCACTGAATAGATCCGCTGATCCACACAATTCCCTTTGAAGCGATATTTCTATATAATTTTGAGGAATGTTGGATGGTAGTAACGTGTGAATGTGCACTCTTAACAGGTCATTTGTATTGACTATGTTTAAGAGAAAATGACAAGTGTAGACCTTTTTATGGAGAAGCGAGGAGAATGAATGCAAGGGTAAAGTCTAGTGGTGACAGTGTTGACATAGAGAAGATGAAACACTGCAGTGTCTATTAGCACACTCTACCTCGCAATTCTCTTGAGTCTGAACTACTATTATGAGAGAAATCCAAACTCTTCATAGCAAATATTGTCTGACTAAGATGTGTCTACAAATAATTGTTCTTCGGCCAAGAACGTTAACATAAACACACTTCCACCCTCGGCTTCTGTTAACTTGAGGCCACGCCCTCAACACCTGAAGTATGTGTGCCTAAGGAGGGGAGCAATTAAGGAACATTTAAACTTCAAAAGGCTGATGATATTCTATTAGCGTGGAACCTCTTAGGTCCAACACAATCGCTGGACATTTTTCTTTACCAATAGAAAAACAAAAAACAAAAAAAATAAATATATATATATATTATTTTTATATATATATATCCGTCCATCCATCCATTTCAACACCGCTTATCCTGGTTAGGGTCGCGGGACGCTGGAGCCTATCCCAGCTGACTTCGGGCGAAAGGCAGACTACACCCTGAACTGGTCGCCAGTCAGTCGCAGGGCACATATAGACACGGACAACCATTCGCATATAGACACGGACAACCATTCGCACTCACACTCACACCGTCACTGAGTGGGAACTGAACCCACGCTGCCTGCACCAAATATATATATATATATATATATATATATATATATATATATATATATATATTTATTTTTTTTTATTTTTTTTTTATTTATTTATTTTTAAAACGATAAACGATCACCGATCCGATCACAAGATGGAGCTATGTGTCTATTTAAATGACTTGTTCATTTACTTTATATACTTGTGTACTGTATACTGAGTAACTTCAAAAGTATTCTCTAGTCCAGTGATTCCCAACTAGTGTGCCGTGGCACATTAGTGTGCCATAAGCGGTTGTATATAAGTTTGTATATAAGTTTATATACAACCGTTAGCAAAACGATTGTATATAAGTTTATATACAACCGTTAGTGCTAGCACTAGCTTGCTCGACTACATAATGTTTTGTTGCCTGCTTGTGAGCCGTATCGTATTAAAAGTACGTGAACACACCTTAAGCAAGCCTTAAATGAAAGTCCTTTTCCAAGCACCGGTGACCACCACCACACGTTTTTCCCCATTTTGTTCTTATAATACACACGTCGCGACGTCGTTCCCATGGTAACGAGTGTATCCGGTCACATTTGAGTTGATAAAATTAAGCCCCGTGGTCGTAAAAGACGGGATGCGAAGATTTTATTGCAGTAATCTGACCAATTTGTTTTGTAGTCTGATCCAGGCATTACATGCTGATTGTCTCTGACATGTTGTGTGTCCCACACCGCTGACATGTGTTTTTTTTTTAAATAACTTTATTGGCCGTCAGACATTTACAGGAGTATGTCAAAAGACACGCAACAAGGCTAAAAATAAACTAGTTTTTGGATTCAAATATCCTGTACATGATGGCGACGTGGAGTAAATGTCTTTTGCGGAGCAGATCAATTATGTCATTGATTGGATCGGCGAATTATGACATTAAAGCTGATCAGCCGATCAGCATAAAATGCTAATTATCGGCCGATACCGTTCAAGCCGATCAGATCGGTGTAAAGTCCTATATATGTCCTCAACGGGTCCCCCCCCCCCCCCCCCCCCCCCCCCCCCATCTGTGGAAAGCCTTGAAAGAACATGAGAAACATGAGGTACCACATCAGAGTTTGACAAGCCGGAAGACAACACTCTGGCTCAGCCGTCGCAGATATCCTGCGAGACTGCAAAAATTTAGAAAGACTTGAATATGCAAAATAATGGCCAAAATCCCATGGCTCACAACATTTCGGGCAAGTGGGGATTTCCTGGCCATCGGGAAAATAGTGTAAACATAGATTTTGATGCGTATTTGTCCTTAAAATGTCAAAAACAATCAGGGGCATTTGAGTTGAAAGGTTGCATTGTATTTCCAAAAAAGAGAAGTTAAAGGATGTGTTTGTATTGTCATGAAGTGGCTTTCTCCTCAAAAGGTGCCCCGAGGTGAACGAAACTTGTTGTTTCAGTTCATGCGCACTGCTCGGCTCGTTAAGGTGATGAAAGCCTTCGCTAAGACCTAATGACATTGTTAGATGATTATCTTTTATAATGGGAAACAGTATCTCTGCCTTTGTCCAATATGTCTATATTATGACGTCAAACAAGACAAAACGTACATAAGCACAGGACGGACAGAGGTCTAAAACCTCAAAATTGTAGAAGTGGTTTATTTCCTGCATGACACCTCTGCTGAAGCGCTCAAATTGACATTTTATGGCACTTGGAAATCAAGCAGGCAAACATACTTTTATCACTGTGTAATTGGCCCCTTGTTTATTGTCTGAAAGAGATCCTTCAGGGGGATGTTGTTTGCTTACTGCTATTTATGTGCTTCACTTATTCTGGGGTTAGCCTAACAAATTAAGCCCTCTGTGTCATGGGTGTGTGTGTTCCGGTTTTTGTCTTCCCCCCGTTTCACACACACCTGCTCCTGTGAGCATCTTCACCACCTGTGCCTCGTTCACCCTAATTACCCCTTGTATTTAACCTCGTGTCTCATTCCCTCTCGTCGCCAGTTCGTTGTACCTTGTCGTCGCGTTCCAGCATTCCTTGTTTCCACGTCACAGACTCACAGTAAGACTTGACCCTGTTCCGATTATCGACCTCGCCTCTTTGCCTCATGTTTTTGGATACTGTTGCCTTTCTTGGATTGCCTGCCTGTGTACTGACCTATGCCCGTATATTAAACCTCTCTTTTTGGAAACTCTCCATTTGTTTTGGAGTCGTGCATTTTTGGGTCCTATCCTCTGTTCCGTTCATGACACTCTGTAGTGTGAGTAATCGTAGCAATGACAGCACAGGTCAAGTATCTCAATCAATTCATTAGCACTGTTGCTTTCAGTTGATTAATGCATGAAATGAAATGAAGACATATCAATCTACATGTGTAAAATGATTCTCTCACAGGAAAATCCCAATGGAACAGTTGGACATGTCAAAGATGTGCAGTCTCCCATCTTTGGAACTCTCTCCCTACTTCTGTGATGCTGCTTACTTGGAAATTTATTTAAAAAAAAAAACTCTTCAAGCACCATCTGCTCACCAAAGCATACATTTAGTAATATGAATACAGAAGACACAGATACACACACTTACACACACATCCACACCTACCTATGTAATTTTATTTGCCCCTTTGTGTAATTAATTTTTTTTAGGCCGTGAAAAAAAATGCAAGCTACTATTATTAGGCTATTATTACCATAAAAGTCACTCTTCAAACTCAAAGCACGTGGGCTAGACCTGCCCCCCCCCCCCCCCACAAGTCATTTTATGTGGCCCGCGAAAGCTTTCCTCAATTATTTGCTGACCTCTATTTGAAACGAGGCATAAAAATGAACCCTCGCTGTTCAAGGGGTTAGCGACCAAGACCCACATAGCAAAAAATTTGGGAATAACATGAAAATTTTTGTAATTGCCAATATCAATGGTTTAAACGCTACAGTAAATGTACCCTACACTTTGATTCCAAAACACTTTAACGCAGGCCTTGTTTGATTTTACTACCTTTCAACTTGTTCATGGACATTTTTGGCATAGTCTGTTATTAAAATTGAGATTTTTCTGTTTTTTTTGCTACTTTTACAGCATAAACTTTTTAACTTACTAAAATATCCATTAATTTGTATTTTTTAACCTTTTAAATTCCAGCTTGTTTATGCAATTTGCAGGTTGTAATACACCCTCAAAAAGTGACATTTTCATATGTATATTCTCAGTACCATAATTTTTTCTTATATTGCTAATTGTAAAGTGGATCTGTGGTATTCGTGGACATAGGGACCAAACTCGACCATTAATAGAGAATATTTGCAAATAATTGACGCACCCCTAAAATTGATTACAGTTGCCTGTATTAAGAGTTTAAACTAGGGATTTTATTTTTTATTTATTTTTTTAACCGATACCAGTATGCATATTCACTCGAGTACTCACTGATAGATAAAAGTTAAATTAAAACAATGACATATAATTGTGAACAAAGACTTCTTTCTGTCTGACGTACACGAAGATTCACTGATGTGTCGAACCGCCGCAGGGTAGCGCTGAGAACTTGCTAGGAGGACTTACTCAATGTCGTCTTTTTTTTTTTTTTTTTTGTCTTAAGTGCCGGAGGCTGGTATCGCCAACCTTCACGAATACACGTATCGTCCTGATATCGATACCTGGTGTCTCTACTCGCTCATCCCTCGTTTAAACTAGTGCTGTACCCTGATGATGATGAATTACAGTAGCGGTGTAGTACGGTGTAAAACAATCAATGTTAACAAAGTGGCCAGTATAGGGCACAAAGGGTTAATAACATTTCAAGCCAAATGCAAGGGCTATTATGTAATATGATTAATCGTTCCAAAGGAGAACATATTTGGCATGGGACAAGAGGTGTAACTGGCTTGCGCACTAGCCGCACCCACACCTAGTCAGTGAACAAATACAGTACAGCTCAGCTTCTAGCTGTAGTAGACGTCATGGTACATGTACAAATGCAATTTTATGAGCATTTAAACAGACAGATAAAGCTTAGGTAATAAACAAATTGAATTATTAGTTTTGTTTATAACATAATAATTCACACTGATCAAATTGTTTTCTTTTTCAAGTTCCTAAAAAGAAGGCAAACAATTTGCACTTTACTAAAAAGAAGAGATGGTATAAATCATGTATTATATACATTGATGTGGTTTCACCGTTGACACCCGTGATCGAATTCCACTTCTCATAATGGTGGACTCACCTCTCCAGTGTCCACCAGGGGCTCCAGAGTGATGATGCCTTTACTTTTGTTCTCGTTGTCGCTAAGCAGGTCATCCTCTGATTCCACTGCAGAGGAGCCGGTGGAGGAGACCGAGGAGGTGGATAGCTTTCTACACAGGCTGCCGTCCACCTTCTCGGCTTCCCCCCAGTCCTGCTGCTGCATCTCCCGCGAGAAGCCGCCCCCATCCGGGGTGATGGTCACCTGCGGTACCCGGTGTGCGTCCATCACAGTTCCGGATGCGCTCGCCGGTTCGATTCGCGAGACCCACTGTGGGAGTTCATCGCAACTCTGTGGGAATCACTTGTCAAAAAAGTCAGCCCGAAGTCATGGGAGTTCCTGCGCTCTTTTGGGTGGCGTTGAACGCGTCGTGACGGAGCACGACAATCACCTGCTCGAGGTTCGTGTTGCCTTCACGAGCTTCGGGCTTGTGCGGAGACTTACAATATTCGAACGGTCCACACGACTTCCTCGTTGCTTCCGAGCAAGCATCCCCGCCACTGAGCAGTTTGCTCACTGTGCTGGTGCACGACGCGCGTTCTTGTGGTTCACGCCTGCGCACTCAGTCCACTGACTGTGTGCAGTAGGGTAGATGGGCCAGGCACTGTTCATTCGTAGATGAAGTTAAAAAAAAATCAATCAATCAATCAAGACAAAAATGTATGGTTAAATGTGTATGTAAACAAATATTTGAATCATAAAATTATTATTAGCATTTGTTTTGTTATAATTAATTCATGATTATTTTGCCAATTATTTAATAGAAACGCATACAAAATTGTTAAAATTACGTTAGTTGTATTTTTAGTTTACAGTATTATTTTATATTTGACTGATTACAATAATGTTTTTACCAAAACAAATATAAATAAATAAAAAGTGTTAAAAGTATAAAATAACAAAACGAATATATTCATGTAAAATACGTTTTATAGTTTTAGTTAGTAGTTATAATAGTAATAATATAATATAAAATTAAATAATAGTTTTGTTGTAAGATGATTTATTCTCGTTTTTGTTATTATTAATTAATTTAATTATAATTAATTTAACAATTGTTTAATAAAATTAAAACAAAATGTTAAAGGTGTATATATATATATATATATATATATATATATATATATATATATATAAAACTGTTCATTTGTTTAAATATTTTATATTATTATTAGTAGATGAATTCACTTTTTTATTAAATACTTGAATACATTTTTTAACAAAAAATTTTTTTTTGGGGCGGGGGCTAAATTAATGCAACAAATATCACATGACTCTCAGGGGTGTCAGACCCCATTGTTGTTACAGTTTTCCTCAAAGGGCCGGTATGACTGAAAACATATACAATGTTTCATCACCTCATCATATTATTACATATACAAAACAAATTGATGGATAACTAGTTTTTTAAATCAGAAGTCGAGGATAATAGCTTTTTTAACTATTGGGTTTGGTAACAAAAAATACTTACACCTCAACGTTATCATTTATTACATATGACAATTTTAAATTTTTGTAGATTTTAGCCAGAATCATGGAAGTTGACGCACATGATTCTCTTTCAACGGCCACATACAATGTGTGGCGCCCGGCCTTGAGTTTGACACGAGTCATGTAAATGCTCGGTTGTGGGCCGGATCAAAGATCGGAGCAGGCCGACTGTATTCATATGACTACTAATACAAATACTATAATAATAATAATATAAAAACAAATTATAGATAGATACTTTACTAAATACCTAGTTTTTTTTACTGCTACTACTAAAAAATGCAAACATACATTATTAATAGTATTAGTTAGAATGCAAGTGTGTGGGGGGGGGGGCAACCCAATTTTCAATCATTACCCATCCCATCCTATAGATGGCGGTAATTGACTGTTATCCATCTGTTCCACCCAACTGTTATCTTTATGTACCGTAGAAGAAAAGCCGCTTCGACTGAGGTTTGATGTACTGTTGAAAAAGTGAGACCTCCAGTGTTCCCGCACGAGAATACTTCTCTACGGGGACGCTAGCGTTGATATCACTCGATCCGTTCATACGTCAAAGGGGAACGGACGCCATGTTTGCCGTCAGAAGCGCTCTCCGTCTGGGTCCGAAGCTATTCATTCCCGCGTTGGCGAGGCGCGGATGCGCCGGGACTGCTATCCCGGTGGACGATGTGGTCAACGGGCTGACAGAAGAGCAGATCCAGGTTAGCCACATGGGGCAAGCTAGCACTACAAATATCGTAATTTTGCTGCAAGATATGAGTCACTTAACTTTTGGCTTCTTGTCAGGAGTTTTATTGGCAATAGAAGACGAATTATGAACGCATAATGCGTGACAAGGTGACATAACTGCTAAACACAATAACATTCAAGACCTTGGGGAGTAGCCGTCCTAGCACAACATTATTGCTCGTTTGTGTCGTTGTGGGGGAAAGTATTAAAATATAGCCAACTAGTTCATGTTCATAAAAACATTTACAGCAAGGTGACACGGAGTGGGTGGGCTTCATAACTAGCATTTGATTGGATGACAGTCTGCCCTGCTCCTCGCAAGGCATTTAAAATTAGATTACAATGCATCTCTTTCAAAATCATAATTAGTTCATGGTGGTAGAATGCACTTTTTCCTATCTTTGCATCACACTAAGAGGCGGTTTTCCTCTAAATGTTGCAAAATAATCTATAACATTGTTAATAAAACTGAGCATTCTTATCTTTTATTTTATACAGTTGTACAGTTATACTTGTTGGATCCTAGATGCATGTGTACATAACCTAATGTCGTGGCAGCAGACTGTATCCTCTAATCAGGTACATCTCAATACTCGGGCTTCACTTTTTTAAACTGATGAAATAAATGAACTTTTGTATGATATTCAAATTTATTGCGATGCACCAGTACATGGCTTTGTTTTCACAGACGCCATCCCCCAAAGAATCACAGGCTTTTGTCCACTTGGATGAATTGTTGCAAACAGACAGCCATCCTTTGTAGCACTTGTCCTAAGACGAACAACCGTTCAAACTCACATTCACACCTATGGACAATTTAGAAAATTCAGTGAACCTAACTAAGATGCATGTTATTGAAATGCGTGAGAAACACAAAGTACTTGTAGAAAAGCCACACAAGCATGGGGAGAACATGCAAATGCCACACAAGAGGACTGGAAGTGAGATTTAAAACCAGAACCTCAGAACTGAGGCAGTGTTGCCAAAGCATCACTTTTAAGTAATATTTCTGCTTCTTTGTAAGTGGTGGCATGATGGCGAACTGGTTAGCACATCCACCTAACTGTTCTGAGGTCGGGGCTTAAAATCTATGCTCCAGCTGGGATAGGCTCCAAGTCACTCGTCACCCTACGGGCAAGCAGTAAGAGGATGGATAGATATTTATTCTGATTGTAATTATTGTTGCATGTTCCATTGCTGTTTTGTACATTTAAGCAATCGGGTATCATTTTTGTTGAAAATTTATAACAAACATTTCGTCATTGTGCAATGCAAAACATGGTCTCCCCAAAATGTTTTTTTTTGTTTTGTTTTTTTCTTTTTTTAATTTGTTTGTTTGGGTTCTGAAAAATCATTTTTCTTGAGTTTTGGATGAAAAGGAAAACCTCATAAAATCTGGAAACACATACTTTTAATTTGACAGCATACATTTGTACAAATAAACCCCTCCCCCATAATAAATGCTTTGCCTGGTCCTCTGCTGTTGAGTAAATAAAGGCACTTAATCAGAAAATATGTTATCCAAATAATTTTTGCTAAACATGTCATAAATTGTTTTTTCCCTTTGTCTTGCACAGCTCAGGCAAAGTGTTCGTAAATTCTGTGCAAAAAAACTTGGGCCCCATGCTGAGGAGATAGACAAGAAGAATGAGTTTACAGGGATGCGGGTGAGTTTCAACGCTTTTATAGTGCAAGAAGGTTGGCACGATGATGATGAGCATATTGCAACTTATTGTGTTATGTTGTCAGGAATTCTGGAAAGATGCGGGTGAGATGGGGCTGCTTGGCATTACTGCACCTGGTACATCCATTATTATTCAGCTTCTTTAACAGTTTTAATACTGACCAATCATGAAGGGAACTTCATTGTGTTTTTATTTATCTTTATTTTTTTTACTGTTGTTAATAAGTGAGTTTTTCCACTCTGTGTGTCGTCCAGTGGAATACGGAGGCACTGGATTGGGCTACCTCGAACACGTCATCGTTATGGAGGAATTCTCTCGTGTGTCGGCGGCCATCGCTCTCAGCTACGGCGCCCACTCCAACCTGTGCGTCAATCAGATGGTGCGCCACGCCAACGAGAAGCAGAAAGAGAAGTACATGCCAAAGGTTCGTACACTGGTTAGAGAATGGAGTAAGAAAAGAAAGTTAATGTTTATCTGAGATTTGTGGTTTATTTGCAGTTAATGACAGGAGAGCATGTGGGCGCCTTGGCTATGAGTGAGCCTAACGCTGGCTCTGATGTCGTGTCCATGAAACTCAAGGCGAAGAAGCAAGGTAGGATTCCTCAGAGTCTAGTCTTTGACATAACAGTGGAACCTCTATTTTTCTATAACAAATGTTGTTTTCATCATATACCTTCATTATCTGTCCAGACAATGTTTTAAGTCTTATTTTAACACTTTTGATTGTCAGCAAGTGTCGAAGTTAACCACTCTTCCTTAGGCTTAAAAGTAAAACTCAAGTCTTGCATTAAAAAAGGCATAATAGTTACAAATGCAACACGCCATCTCACTTTTTAACATTCTCATTCATATTGTGTATGTGTAGAAAAAGAATTAATCACATAACAAAACAATGTAAAGGAGTCTTACTGCTTTAAAGTGAGTCTGTTGACTTGATGTAACCCCTGATGTATATTCAAGTGTCACCAAAAAAAGAAAAAAAAACACATCATGCAGAGTTAATCCTTTTAATACTCGCCGCACTGAGCTCTCATGAGTGTTCTTGTGTGACGCATGCATGATGGCGATCCATCTATGGGGAAAAAGTGTTGTAAAAAAAGCACAGCACATACTGTACCAAGAATGAACCACTTTCATGTTTTCAGAGTTCAGGTTTTGCACAATATGCTGACATCATCTGTAATGCATAACAGTGGTTCAAACGGAAGTTTTGGCATTCTCGAATGTTTTGAAATTGGGCGACATCAAGGGTATTTGACGTCAGAAGTTCCACTGTACAATGTCCCCGTTCTATATCCCAGCCCGCTACAGCACAGAATTTTTTTGGGGGGAGTGGAATGTATCTTTTTTATCGCAGAAATTCCCGTTATATTGTAGAAATCTGTGATTTATAGTGATAATTTTTCATGGGTTTTTACAGAACACTTACTGTTATGCCCTTGAATGTGGGAAAGAAGAGGCAAATTGCCTTGCCGATGAACTTTTCAGCCCTTTATTGAACACTGGGAAAACAGTAAAACACAAACACAATGACCATACTCATATAAGATATTTTAATATCTCTTATTTTCACCTTTTGCGGGTGGGTAGGAATGTATCCCCAGTGACGAACGGGGGTTCACTCTGTTTGTTTTTGGGTTTTTTTCCCCCCTTGTGAACCACCCTGCTGTTTATCTCTATATGTATTGTTCCCCAGGTGACTACTACGTTCTGAACGGTAACAAGTTCTGGATCACAAACGGACCAGACGCCGACGTCCTCATTGTGTACGCTAAAACAGACGTAGAGGCCTATCAGAAAGGCATCACTGCGTTCATTGTTGAGAAGGTGGGTCGAATGACGTTTTAGTGCAACTATTTTTATTGATGTGATCATCACACTTCTATGTGCTCCTGTCCTGTAGGGGATGTCGGGTTTCTCCACAGCACAGAAGCTGGACAAACTGGGTATGAGGGGGTCAAACACTTGTGAGCTGATCTTTGAGGACTGCAAAGTCCCAGGTGTGCGTCCAAGAAGCACGTATGATGGAGGAGAGAGAAAAAAGCTTCTGGTTCTTAATCATGCATGTTTTTTGTTGTTGTTTTCAGAGGGGAACATCCTGGGTCCATTAAACAAAGGGGTCTATGTGATGATGAGCGGTCTAGATCTGGAGAGGCTGGTACTCGCAGCTGGACCTGTTGGGTCAGTACTTCAATGGGTTAACGCTGACTGGCTTTGACATTGTGTATTGAAATTTAGATGGTAGCCTTTAACGGAATTGCTTCTGTTCAGCATCATGCAAGCTGTTTTGGACGCTGCAATTCCCTACCTACATGTTAGAGAAGCTTTCGGAGAGAAGATTGGACACTTTCAGGTTTTATGTTTTTTTGTTTTTTTTTGTCTTCTTATACAAGGGAAAAAAAACCACTTACAATGAGCACATAAGAATTTGTTGGAATCTGCCCTTGAGTGAAATGAACCTAATGCTTGTCTTTCAAACAGCTGATGCAAGGCAAGATGGCTGACATGTACACCAGGTTGAGCTCCTGTCGGCAATATTTGTACAACGTGGCCCGGGCCTGTGACAAAGGACACTTTAGTGCCATGGTCAGCCTCTCATCTACTTCTTTTTGAGCATTTGTACAATTACCATCCACAATATTAGGTACCCCTGCTCATTATAATAAAATCCAGAATTCTATACCACTGCAAACTACAATAATACAAACTATTGAATTACTATGTCAACCATGAATGAGTCTTATCGTTAAAAGAAGTAGTTTGTAATACAGCCCTTGTATTGGCTCTCATTAGACTATGCATGTGTACATAATATTGTGGAAAAATAAGTTCTTAATTACAATGTAATCGCCAAAGTCAAACACTATTTTATTTTATTTTATTATTTTTTTAGATATAATTTGAAGTGAATTAATTCCAGGCTCAAACAGTCGTCATCATAAAACCTTCATTAACTGTAACATTTTTAACTGCCATACAAGTATAAGAAGTTAACTCTATATAATCCCACTAAATTGGAGTAGAACTACTCACCCTTTGAAGGCACCTCACTTTCACCAGGTTGCATTTAAAGGTACGACTGAAATTAATCAGCTTCACACTGGAGTCCAAATTATTAAACACATGCTGTTTTTGCTTATTTCCTCGTCAATGTGATTTACAGATAATTCCTTTTTTTTTATTAACAATTTTATTTGCTTCTTTAATACTGTATTTGGGATTTTATGGAACAAAACTACAATGATGACAACAATGTTGACAAGAAGAAATTACGAAAAATGTATTCTGCACAACAGTTTAAAAAAAAAAAAAAAAAAAAAAAAAAAGGTTTTAGATAAGTTGCGTATTTTTGTCACTGAGTTAATTGTAAAACCAAGTTCTGTTCCAAAATCAAGTTAAATGTTGTCACCTTTACTCTCATCTGTTGAATTTAAATCCATGGATAGATTCTGCCAAAATATCAATTGAGGATACAATAATTGCCTCTCCGAATCACTGCTATATTGCGAATCACTCCTATATTGCTATCCACCATTATATACATTTATTTTCGCTTTGCTCCATGGGTTTGTCAATAGTGTTGAGGACAGGGGATGATGGTGGCCACACTATAAGTTTTCTCCTTTTAGCAGCTACTGCGTCAATGGTATTTTCTTCAGTGTGGTTTGCTGTGTTGTCTTGGATGAGAATTATTTTACTGTGGAAGGCAAGGTTCTTCTTGTTATAATCTGGCACGAAATGGTCAGTTAGAAACTCCAAGTATTTTACATAGGTTACTTTGGTCACCACAGACCCACCGAATATGACAATAGAGGTGTTTGGGCTTCGTTCATGTTTACATGCATTGTATAAATAAATGATATACATGTGTTTAACTTTGTCCGAAGACACCAGCCATAAAGAATGTTTTTGTTCGGTTTCAAACAATCATGTCATCAATCCTAGTTATGTTCGTTAGCAAAGCATACACAGGAAGTCAGCTATTCCGTGTTCTGCGTTGGTCACGTGACATTCCGCATAGAGCGGATTAGGCTCATCAGGGAAACTAATTATCAAACCTGAAATCATTATCGTTAATCTCAAGACTGGAGAAACAACATACGTGAAAACTTCCCCACACTTTTGATGCAGTGCAGTTCTACGATCCCAAAAACTTTTTTATTTAAATTTGTTTTTACATAAATCCTATGTGCATAATCATTGGGGTCACAGTGTATATCTGTTTTCAGAGAATGGCATCATCGCATTAATCCTTTGAGATGTTGACTGAGCTGAGGTTTCATAATGTCATGTCAGAATGATGTGTTGAATTTAAGTTTTGTTTGATTTTTGAGACAAATTTTTTTCCAGAGAATGTTGCTTGGTTGCAACTAGTTAGTGTTACCGGTTTTCTTACCATCATCATCTTACAAAAAAAAATAAGGTTTTTTTTTTTTTTTTCTGTCATCATACTATAGTGTACTGTGTATATATAATATTAATATTTAATTTCAAACGTAAAGTCTGTTTTTCTTTAGATCTTGACATCGTTTTAGCCTTGGTCTAGCTAATATCGTCACCTGACAACAACACTTGACAACTGACAGTGATTTTTCTGCTTTGTGTTGCTACTGGAGGACTGTGCCGGAGTCATTCTGTACTGTGCCGAGAACGCCACCCAGGTCGCGCTGGATGGCATTCAGTGTTTGGGTGAGTCATAAGACATCTGCTTTATCATTAACAATCAGGTACCATACAATATTACAACAATAGGAACTGAAGGTAAAGGAGAATCATACAGTACATGTGGACTGCGACTGACGTTTAAAAAAAAAAAACAATTGCGTCAATCATGCTGGTTGCTCTAATAACATATTGTGCACATGAATGAATGATTGCGGAGTGACTTGAGTAGGAAGGTGGGGAGGTGTGTCTCTTCATCCAACTAATAGATTAGAGCTGGTAGAAAGATGAACATGACATTTCACACCTGACATTTTAGGTTGTCGTTAAAAACAAAGAGAGACAGGGAGGTTTCACAAGAACTTATGCACAGAGTGATTGTACACATTGCTATTTACAAGCAAGCGATGGGCCTGATCTTTTAATCAATTCATGATGAATTTAATTGATTTAACCTTCATATCATGAGGTTGTGTGTTATTTGTCTTACTGCAAAAGAGGCCTAATAGATTTTACTAGTTGACACAACCAGCAGAGGGTGCAATGAATTCAGACTAGTTTCCTGCCTTAATGGCCTTCCATACAAATCAAGAGAGAAAGCACACAGGAGAGAAAAGTGGGTGTGGGCTGATTTTGAGCTAAGATATTGAAATGTAATAAATATTTAATAGGAAAATTGTCATCAATATTGCAGTATTTTCTTCCATTATTGATAAAGGACATTATGGTGAGGATTGGAAGACCACTTATCTGTTCATAACATTTTACATCACCATCTATAAACCAGGAATGACGCTTTTCCACTACATGGTACCTACTCGGCTCCTCATGGCACCTACTCTCCTATCGAAGTTTTTCCATTGGCCAAAGGTACATTTATACTACTTGGTCTGGGGGTTCAATGTAATTGGATGGGAAACCACCTTGGAATACCATTGTAAATTGCATTGTAAATTTACCTGGCCTCTGAGGGCGCAAGCCAGCCCAGCTCAGTGCTCCTCCCAATCCCAGCTGAATGGGAAGGCCAAAACTTTATTCAAAACGGTGACCCAGAATAGGGAAGGAGCTGGGAAGAATGCTATATTTTGAAGTGGAAAACAACCGAGCCATGCCAGTACTGTGCAATGAAAAAGCGGCATATCAAACAGACACAAGCCAATGCAGGCAATGCAATGATTGAATGATGATAAACATCTCAAGCTCTTTTATTACACACAACTTCTCCACGACCATGGAGCAAGGCCACATTTTCCAACTGTATCAGTGTCACTCTTCTGTCACCAGGCGGTAACGGCTACATCAATGACTACCCCGTGGGACGCTACCTGCGGGACGCAAAGCTATATGAAATCGGCGCAGGCACGAGTGAAATCCGCCGCCTTATTATCGGACGATCCTTCAATGCCATGTTCAAGTGAGAGAGAGAGAAAGAGAAGTGCTCTTCTCAATGAGTGAGAGTGCAATTTCGTCCACGAGAAACACTTCTTCACACCCTCACGGCCTTAACTTGTTGAACTAATCAGTGCCGCTGTCCTACATCATGTTTGTGAATCTCTGTTAATGTTTTATGTACATGAAATTATGCCACATTAACACCCGTAGTCTGAACACATCAGTGCGAAGTAGCCTTCATGTTCTGTTTTTCATATCAAGCAATTACTTTAATTACTGAAATTCCAGAAATACAGTTGTAAAATGTTCCTGTTACATAAGTCATTTGTCACTTCATTAAATTCTATTAGCATTTGGAAATATTTTTACTCAATGTTAATGGTTGGTTTTTTTTTTTTGTTTTTTTTTCTCCTGGAGCCTCCGGGCTAAAGAAACTGATTTTTGATAACACTCCTATTTCCACTGCTTTCAGTACCTCTGCTCGGTAGATGGCAATAATGTGTCAAGTTAATCAAGGTGTCCTTTTACTATTTATAGGACAACATTCTTCCTGTTACAATTATGTGAGAGGGAAGTAGCACACAGATGAGTTTGAGTATGCAGAGGGATTTGGTTGAGCTTTAGTGTCGCTGCAGGACATGTGGGGCCGAGTCCTGCTGCTGGAATCAAACCAGAACGATCAATATTGACTTTTTCCAGCCTTCCAGGTGTCCATTGCTATCATAACCACTCATGATTGTACATTGTTAATGAAACAATCCAATGCACACTGAAACTGAACACTTGTTGGGCTTCTTTTAGTAGTAAACAACAAAGTACTGTTTTGGATGGGGTCAAGAGGTAAAATTATTCTGATCTTGTATAGTCTCAATCAGTTTTTTTCCCCTTTGGCTCTGTGTTTTTTGTGTAATGGCAAAGAATGTGGGATGAAACCATATAGACCCATAGTACAATGAGCAATACAATTAATAAAAGGTCAAATACACAAACTCATTTTACCAAGCGGTTGCTAACATAAATGCACCATGATCCACAACACTTGAACCTATGTATTGCTTCTCGCTTACAATGTTGCTCTACAAACACCTTCCTGTTCCCACTCCATTATTTTTACTTTATTTTAGTTGTATTATAGTGTTGAACTTCTCTTTATAGACATGACATGGGGGTAAAATGTTTTAAATTCTGGCCACCATGTCGATATAAATGTATGCACAAAATGGTCATTTGTGGCCAAAATATAATATGTGACCATGAAATGGGTATGTCGTGCACACAAAATACTTTTTGCACTCAAATCGCTTACTCAACTGTCAAAGGATGGTATTAAAATTATTAATTTGTATTTTGGGCACACCTACTTCATGGCCACAATTTTGCATTTTGTGGTCACAAATTAGTATTTCGTGGCAATTAGCATTTTGTGCACACGTTATATATGTATTGTGTCCCATTTTTTCCACCCCATGGGCATCTGGGGCGCCACAGTAAAGAACCTTTTCCCTTTAGATATTTTGCACAGTCATGTAAGCGAAGGCTCCATTCCATTAAGTGCTGCTGGAAGCCATGAAGCTAAGGTTGCTTGCACCCTAAATGGAATGTAGCCATGAATAATGTAATTACAGTTGTGCTTTTTCCTGCTTTGACTGACAGCTTGCAAATATGAAAGGAGGGAAAACTGACGCGCCACATGACCATCACCAGTTAGGGTGAAGGAGCTTTCTCCAATTACCACACGAAAACGGCCATCTACTTGGTGTGTTGACTTTGTGAACTAAATGCACTGATAAAAAGGATTTAACTATATTCCATGCTCTATTTTTAAATAATTTCACCTTCATGAGGAAAATGTTTTACTTAATTCCTGTAAGTGAAATGGGATTTTAGTGGAAAAAATTAAGTTGCTCTGAGAAGTGCATTACAGGTACTTTTACCGAGTCATGCAGGTATAGACCGACCTTTGTTTTACTAATCAGATCAAAGGAGTAAGACTAAACATTTTGAAGGATTGACGTGTTTGACAAATAGTCGTGTCCCCATGTAAGCACTTCAATTTTAACCAACAACTCCTCTTTTTTCTGCTCTCTTTTGGCCTGAGCTGAACTAAAGAGCAGGTTTATCTGCTGAAGCCATTACTAAAATGCAAATGATGGGAATTCATCGATCAACACTCCAAAAGAAACGTTTGTTTTGATTTTTCTCCATTAAAGAATTCCTGTGATTTTCCAGAAGAATGGAGCCAGTGCAGCTAATAAGCAAACTTCTTTTGTCTCTTTTCTTTTAAAGGACCTTTAACATTGAGTTTATTATTACTCAAACATTTGTGCTAAAGTTAACAATCTGCTATTGTGGTGAGATGAGGCATATAGTCAGATAACCATCAAATGACTTAAATCTAGCTGCAGCTCAAATCAGATATGACCAAGTAGTGCGACATACCTGTAGTATAATAGTCGACCTAATGTGACATTTTAAATAACCATGTGTAAGAATTGTATTATTATGTTAGTTTTTACTGTATATTCTATTTAATTACATGGGCCCTTTAATAGCCATCAGTGTTTGGTCATTTTATACATAAGGCAAGCCAGTTGCAAAAAAAACTACTCCCGTCCAAGGAGAGGTGTTATACTGACTGCAGCCATCACTTAAAGAAGTGATATTATGGATACCCGCCCCACACCAATATTCGGTGAATTACCCCTATTGTGATGTCACAATTCGTTGAAATTCAAAACAGCTTGCTCACAGGGATATGTGCTTTTGAATAATTGTTGATTGATGGTGTTCCATATTGTCATGACTGTTTTTGTTACAAAGCAAATAATAATAATAATAATGCTGTCCATGCAAAAAATTAAATAAATAAACAAATGTATCCATTCATCACCTTGCATTCTCTCACCAACTCTTTGCCTTACATTACAGAAACATCTATATTCATTCATTCATTAATTTTCCGTACCGCTTATCCTCACTACCAGTAAGTGACAATGAACATATACAGCTTTTGACACAATCTATTTGGATCCAATATGGGATCCAGATCAAAATCTTCAGCCTTTACAAAGGAAATATTGTAAATACAGTTTTTGGGGTCGTAGAACTTCACTGCATCAAAAGTTTTTACATTTACCTTACAGTTTGTTAAATTAGTACCTCTCTGACAGTGTGTTTGTCAATTATCTTTGTAAATATGTATTACATCAATCGAGTATGCAGGTGCACCTAATTAAGTGTCCTGTGATTGAGTGGCATGACTCTATAGAACATTTTCCTTGAGTACTGTTGCCTCAGTAAACTAATTTTAAATGTAAAAGTCCAACTCTATTACCTTTCCCACATAAAATGTCTTGATACCTCCGTGCACATGACATATGGAAGCTTCTGGAACCCTTCCTGACATTGCAGCAGAACAGGATGTAAAGCCACACGATGTACGGGCCATTCCAGATTTGGACATTTTTGATCACCCCGATGGAATTTCAAATAATCCAAATACAAAAATATACACTAATTGCATAAATTATAATCATCCTGAGACAACATTTAACTGTAGTAAAAGTGATTCCTAAATATCATTTAAAATATCAAATAGCTCTTGAGCAACCCCTAAAAGGGTGAGCTACATGACTCGGCGCTAAATTGTCATGCCGTATTTGAACGTCTTTACAAGAGAAAGTTAAAACAAAATGGGGGAAAAAACAAGAATACCGTTGCCTCAATTCGACCTTCTAATTAGCATGACATGGATGATTAAGATTTTAAACAAAACAAGAAAAAACCCCACAATTTTTAGCAAGTACATTGGTATTTTTTGTTGATATTGTGACTCAAAAAAAAAAAAAAAAGACTCAGGAAATAATGCTGTTAGCCTAACAAAAATGTTGTTGCCTAAATTGTGCACCAGTTGTGGAATGACCCGTACAGTAATCGTGTACACTACATACTATTGACATGTACGCACATGTGAATGTACTGTATGTACATGGTTGCCCGGGCAAGGTGTCACAGTGTCGTCCGTCCGTGTGGCCCTTTAAGAAACTCTCCATGTTTTCTCTTCGTGATGCGTCAACATAAAAAGCGGATGATGCTGTTATGTAAAAACACGCACAAGTGAGCCGTACTTTTTTTCTCTTTTTTCTCCACGCTGGAGACGACACACAGGCGACCGCTCGCCTCGGGGCCCCACGCCGCCACCGTGTGTGTGCTATCCACTCGCGTTAGGAGTCGGAAGTGTAACGACTGGATCTTTGGCACTTTGGAGTCTCTTTAAAATGAGCTTCAAGTGAATATGAGCGGCCGTGCATGGGAAGCGTACACCTGACACGTCCCTGTCCTTGCCCCGCTGGAAGTGTTTTTTTTTTCTACTAAAGGAGAGCTTTTATTTGAGAGGTAAGACACCGAGCCGTCAACGTCAAAGTGTCCGAGAACGATGCGAGCAGCCCAGGGTAGTGCGGCAAGCTATACGCCGATGTAGCGACCCGCGTAGCTAGCAACTTAAAAAAAAAATGTTATAAACAGTTTGTTGGTTACACTTGCATCGCTTGTGTTTTCTTGCGTGTTTATTTAATCCAAGTGTTTCGGCTGAGTGTCCACGAAGGTGAAAATGGCACAACGGAGTGTATGTTTGACAGCCTTGCGTCAAGTTTGAGCCTCGACTCTGGTCCAGAGTTGATCAGTTTTGCTGTTAAGAGCTGTTTCGAGATGGAGCCTCTCTGCTGTTTTACTTTTTTTTTTTTTTTTTTTTTTTTACATGAAAACACTTGACGAATCTCTTAGTTAAGCGACACATTCTCCGTGTTATAAAGTACATTTACTTTAATGCAATTTAACTCTTACATATTGTTCGGGTCAAATTTGTCCCTTTTGACATAAGAAAATACCCTAAATTTCATTCTTTCATCCTGAAATTTGATGACCAAAATACATAAAAAATTAAAAAATGTTTTAAAATGTAAAAAAAAAAATAAAAAATTGTCTTTTGTGTATGTGCTACACAGTTTATGTATACCGAGGCTGTTCTCTGTCAAATTTGACCCGTGTCTCTCAAAATTGATTTTAGATCTACCAGCGTGTGCTAAATTAAGGGAAATCGCAGTAATGGTGGGAATGTTGAAACTGTGCATGTCATAAATGTGTGCATTTTTGTATTGGACACTGCTAGCATTGTTTGAGACAGAACTTGAAAGAAGTCCTGAGAACTGTCTGTGTTCTACCACACTTGCTCAGGTTCCCATAGAAACATGCACCTGTTGGTCTTTGAAGACTCATGGGGAAATCTCGATAGAGTAAAACAACAAACAATTTTTTCCATGTCCTAGGTAAAATAGAATGTCACATTGTTTGATAGTTCAATAGATGTTTTTATCCAAAGATAAGTAGTATAAAGCAGAAATATACTCTCTCTTTTCTCTGAAACATTGATTCAGGATGATTAATGTATTAGTGTCAGATAGGCTATTAGTAAAAGATATGTAGTTCATAATTTGATATAGACAATTATTTGGAGGATATTCTTGGCCAGGGGTGGCACGGTGGATGACTGGTTAGCACATCTGCCTTTTTTTCTGTAGTGAGCGTCTATGGTGAGGAAAACACTTAAACATCCATAAAATCAAGAATAGTGGGATTATTGTTCCAGTATTTTCAGAGATTTAAGTAGACATAAATAGGGATGTCCACATAAATTGTGGTTACGATTGATGGTAGTTTTCTGACACTAGGCGACGTTGAGCTTTTGGCCAGTAGATCCTCGTCAGGTGTCAGCCACCCGTGCCCATCAAAGTCCGCTGTCAGCTGAGCCCCATGATCGTACAAAAAGCCTTTGTCACAAAATGAAACGCTTGTTTAACGTCATCGTCCAAAATTATTCCATCAAACTTTCAAGCCTGATTAAATAATACGAACACGGCGCCGTGATGTCAGGTGTCCGCCGTGACAGCCAGAGGTGCATGTCAAAGTCTGCCTGTGTCACACAATGCCACCCATGCATTGAGATTAAAACTTCTTGTGCAAGAACGATATGGCCAAGCAAGGCAGCCAAAAGACAGTTACATCACTTTACAGGCAAGCTACCTGTGTTCGCCTCTGTCATCCATTGGAACTCTTTTCAAACGTCTTAGTGGAATTTGTGATGCAATCAATACAAAGTTGAACTGATGAAACCCATTTATATATGGAAAATAATCTGCAGGTACTTACCTTATGTGGGATGACATGGCCTTTTTCTTTCCTCCGGGAGGCGTTTCAATGGTTGATTAAAAAAAACCAAAAAAAAAACCAAGCCTTTTAAAATGTTTCGCTGTCACTATTTTAACTCATTATTGTCTAAAAAAAACATCCGGACTTTCAATATAGGCAAAAATTACAGCGCAGAATATGTAGTAGTTCAATGAGGAAATCTCCTCACCTTTTGCACTTGCCATGTCAGACTCTCTGACATGACAGGCTCACAAATACAAAATGTGGGCTGACCAAAATCTAGCTGAAAATCAAACATTTCAGTAGAAAACAAGCCTAAAATTAGTACTGAGTCTATTTTGGGGGGATATTTTTTCTGCAGACATCATTTGTAAATCCAGAACTATTGAAAAAGTCGCAATGTTCACAGGATTAGATATGTCCTTTAAGGTCGCGGGTGAGCGGAGGGCTATCCCAGTTGCCTTTGGGCGAGAGGCGGGGTACACCCTGGGCTGGTTGCCTGTCAGCTGTAAGACACATATAGTCAACAAGCATGTCATGTTCACGCCTATGGACAATTTAGAGTCTTCAATGAACCTAACATGCATGGGACTTTTTAAATTTTCAATCTCCAAGGTAATTACTACCTTTAGAGAAAACTATGATGCATCAAAGGCAGCACGGTGAACTAGTGGTTAGCAGGTCTGCTCACAATTCTGTGGTCTGGGGTACGTATCTCGGCTCAGCCCTTCCTTTGTGGCGTTTCCATTTTCCTCAGGTACTTCTTCCCCACATTCCAAAAACATGCATGTTCTAAACTGTCTACTGTCCACTGCTCACCCAGGACACTAATGAAGACTAGCATGATAGAAAACAGATGGCTGGATGATGCATTGATCAAACAAATGTTTATTATTGTACATTATGAACATTTGTGGGTTAAATGTTTCTGGGCTGCGGCACGGTCGCCGACTGGTTAGAGCGTCAGCCTCACAGTTCTGAGGACCCGGGTTCAATCCCCGGCCCCGCCTGTGTGGAGTTTGCATGTTCTCCCCGTGCCTGCGTGGGTTTTCTCCGCGCACTCCGGTTTCCTCCCACATCCCAAAAACATGCATTAATTGGTGACTCTAAATTGCCCGTAGGTGTGACTGTGAGTGTGAATGGTTGTTTGTTTGTATGTGCCCTGCGATTGGGTGGCAACCAGTTCAGGGTGTGCCCCGCCTCCTGCCCGGTGACAGCTGGGATAGGCTCCAGCACGCCCGCGACCCTCGTGAGGAGAAGCGGCTCAGAAAATGGATGGATATTTCGGGGCTTTTAATTCCAGGTCCTCTGAGGTTTTATTTGTTTGCAGAATTGCAGGATGGGCTGGATCAAATGCTTTCGGCCGGTTTTTCTCTATGAGAGTTACTTTGACGGAATGAATGCAGCCAAGAATTACAGCGGCTGAAATATGTATTTAACATGTCACCATTTTTCTCAATAAATATATTTCCAAAGGTGCTATTGACCTGAAAATTTCACCAGATGTTGGGAACAACCCAAGTAATCCATACATACAAAGAAAGTAGAACAAATGACCTCAGAAATTAAGTTGTGTGTAATGATGTGAAATGACACAGGGAAAAACTATTGAACACACCAACTGGTATTGATTTAATACTTTGTACAAAAGCCTTTGTTTCCAATGACAGCTTCAAGACTCCTCCTGCATGGAGAAACTAGTCACATGCATTGCTCTGGTGTGATTTTGGCCTATTCTTCCACACAAGTCTTCAAATCTTGAAGATTCCATGGGTTTCTTTTATGGACCTTGAGTTTCAGTTCTTTCCATAGATTTTCGATTGGATTCAAGTCAGGTGATTGACTGGGCCATTCGAGCAGCTTTATTTTTTTTCTGTGAAACCAATTGAGAATTTCCTTGGCAGTATTTTTTTTAGATCATTATCCTGCTGAAATGTCTACCCTCATTTCATCATCCCCGTAGATGGCAGCAGATTTTTGTCAAGGATGTCTCGGTACATTTGCCCATTCATTCTTCCTTCAATGTAATGTTTACCAGTACCATTTGCTGAAAAGCAGCCCCACACCATCATGTTCCCACTTCACTGTTGGTTTGGGGTTTTTAGGATGATGTGCTGTGCCATTTCTCCTCCAAACGCAGTGTGCATTATGGCATCCAAACAGTTAAATTTTGCTCTCATGCGACCAGATTTTATTCTCCCAGTATTTAACTGGCTTGTCCAAATGTTTTTCATCAAACTTTAAATGAGCTTTGACATGTTTTTTTGGGGGGGTTTTTTCAGCAAAGGTGTCTTACGTGGTGAGCGTGCATACAGGCCATGGCGGCGGAGGACATTACTCACTCTTTTCCTTGTGACAACAGTACCTGCTAACTCCAGGTCTTTTTGAAGGTCTCGACAGGTGGTCCTTGGCTCTTGGAGAACTTTTCTGATTATTCTTTGCACTCCTCTGTCAGAAATCCTGTGAGGACCACCTGATCGAGGCAAATTTATGGTTGTATGATTGGCTTTCCACTTGCGTATTATGGCCCCAACCGTGCTCACTGGAACATTGAGAAGCTGTCGTTATGTTTTGCAACAATTAGTTTGCGATGGTCTTGAGACAGCTCTTTGGTCTTACCCATCATGAGATGTGTCTTGACTCACACCTTGGCAATGAGACCTTTTTGTTGGCCTTCAATTAGGACTGAACCAGCTAATATTCATTTGCGCTGACAAGGGACTGGATTGCTGTTTGATTTTTGATAGATTTTTAGGTGTTGTCTTGGTTTTCCATGCGTTTTCCATGCCTTTTTGCATCTCCTTCTAAATGTGTTCAACACTTTTTCCCTGTGTCATATCACATTTGTACACATAACTTAATTTATGATCTAATTTGTTTCTACTTTCTTTGTATGATTACTTGGGTTGTTCCCAACAACTGGTGAAATGTTCAGGTCAATAGCACCTTTAGAAGTATATTCAGTGAGAAAAATGGTGATGTGTTAAATACTTATTTCAGCCACTGTACTTTTATTGTATTTATATGAGTGGTAACATTCTACTCGTACTGTAGCTATCCACTCAAATGTAATGTGTCATTTTGTTGGATGTGGAATGCCTCAGAATTGACAAGTTATAAAAATACTTGACTGACTTTGACCCTTTTGTAATATATCCAAAAGCAGGTCATTAGCTCCAGGTAACTCGCTCGCTATATGTTGGAGACCACTGCTGAACTTTAGTGAGGAACTCAGGTTGCCATTTTGTCTCATTTTACAACATTACCTCTCACACCACTTTAAATGTGTGAGACAATCTATCTTAACGAGTTACAGCTAAACAGTGGCTAGGTAACTGCTGAAGAACAATGGACAATGGTTTCGTGCTTTTAAAGGTGTATTTTATGTAAAAAATTGGGTCAGATTCCAAACTGTATGGCTCTGTGGGAGTTAGAATTTGTATGGCTCTGTGGGAAAACTGTATGGCTCTGTGGGAGTTAGAATTTTTAGGTACCACGATATACGTCAAATGTTATGAGAATATGGGGTATATGGTATCTTTGTATGTTTATGTAAAACTATGTAAAAGTAGCAACTGATTTCCTTGATTTCTGTTCATTTTTCTATAACTTTTGTCTAACCTTGAGGTGTACGTGAAACTACAGCTACTAGACAGTGCAATATCTGTATAAATTACGTGTGAATACTCAAAAGCCGAAAGTGAAGTTAAATGCTGTGGAAATAATTGAACTGTTGAAATTTTGAAATGTGTGTAAAATGTGGAAGAATGCGGCAATTAGGTGGGGGAAAAAAAAAAAAAAAAAACCTCAATTTGTAAATTTTATTTTAAAATTTGGGGATTGGTCATAGTTTCAGAGATGTCCTGATTGAGCTGAATATTTTGAAGTTGGAATGGTTTGAATCAGTCAAAAAATGTACAACCCCAATTCCAATGAAGTTGGGACGTTGTGTTAAACATAAAAACAGAATACAATGATTTTCAAATCATGTTCAACCTACATTTAATTGAATACACTACAAATACAAGATATTTAATGTTCAAACTGATTAACTTTATTGTTTTTAGCAAATAATCATTAACTTGGAATTTTATGGCATCAACACATTCCAAAAAAGCTTTGACAGGTGGCAAAGAAGACTGAGAAAGTTGAGGAATGCTCATCAAACACCTGTTTGGAACATTCCACAGGTGAACAGGCTAATTGGGAACAAGTAGGTGCCATGATTGGGTATAAAAGGTGCTTCCCTGAATTGCGCAGTCATTCACAAGGAAAGATGGGGTGAGGTTCACCTCTTTATGAACAAGTGCGTGAGAAAATAGTCCAACAGTTTAAGGACAATGTTCCTCAACGTACAATTGCAAGGAATTTAGGGATTTCATCATCTACGGTCCATAATATCATCAAAAGGTTCAGAGAATCTGGAGAAATCACTGCATGTAAGCGGCAAGGCCGAAAACCAACATTGAATGCCCGTGACCTTCGATCCCTCAGGCGGCACCGCATCAAAAACCGACATCAATGTGTGAAGGATATCACCAGATGGGCTCAGGAACACTTCAGAAAACCATCCATCCATCCATTTTCTGAGCCGCTTCTCCTCACTTGGGTCGCGGGCGTGCTGGAGCCTATCCCAGCTGTCATCGGGCAGGAGGCGGGGTACACCCTGAACTGGTTGCCAGCCAATTGCAGGGCACATAGAAACAAACAACCATTCACACTCACAGTCATGCCTACGGGCAATTTAGAGTCTCCAATTAATGCATGCTTTTGGGATGTGGGAGGAAACCGGAGTGCCCGGAGAAAACCCACGCAGGCACAGGGAGAACATGCAAACTCCACACAGGCAGGTGGAGTTTGCATGTTTGCATGATTGAACCCGGGTCCTCTGAACTGTGAGGCAGACGTTATAACCAGTCGTCCACCGTGCCGCCCTTCAGAAAACCAATGTCAATAAATACGGTTTGGCGCTACATCCGTAAGTGCAACTTGAAACTCGACTATGCAGAGCAAAAGCCATTTATCAACAACACCCAGAAACGCTCCCGGGTTCTCTGGGCCCGAGGTCATCTAAGATGGACTGATGCAAAGTGGAAAAGTGTTCTATGGTCCGCCGAGTCCACATTTCAAATTTTTGGGGAAATTGTGGGCGTCGTGTCCTCCGGGGCAAAGAGGAAAAGAACCATCCGGACTACTATGGACGCAAATATTCAAAAGCCAGCATCTGTGATGGTATGGGGCTGTGTTAGTGGCAATGGAATGGGTAACTTACACATCTGTGAAGGCACCATTAACGCCATTAAGGTACATACAGGTTTTGGAGAGACATATGCTGCCATCCAAGCAACGTCTTTTTCATGGATACCCCTGCTTATTTCAGCAAGACAATGCCAAACCACATTCTGCACGTGTTACAACAGCGTGGCTTTGTAGTAAAAGAGTGCAGGTACTTGACTGGCCTGCCTGCAATCCAGACCTGTCTCCCATTGAAAATGTGTGGCGCATTATGAAGCGTAAAATACGACAACGGAGACCCCGGACTGTTGCACAGCTGTAGCTGTACGTCAAGCAAGAATGGGAAGGAATTCCACCTACAAAGCTTCAACAATTAGTATCCTCAGTTCCAAAACGTTTATTGAATGTTGTTAAAAGAAAAGGTGATGTAACACAGTGGTAAACCCTGTCCCAGCTTTTTTGGAAAGTGTTGCAGCCATAAAATTCTAAGTTATTGATTATTTGCTAAAAACAATAAAGTTTATCATTTTGAACATTAAATATCTTGTCTTTGTAGTGTATTCAATTAAATATACGTTGAACATGATTTGCAAATTATTGTATTGTGTTTTTATTTATGTTTAACACAAGGTCCCAACTTCATTAGAATTGGGGTTGTAGAACTAGGATGTAAATACTTAATGTCTTAATTGGGGAATTTTATTTTGAACTTTTGAGAATTTTGGGAATAGGAATAAACTGTACAGTTAGAAATTGGAAAGGTTTTGATCAGTCAAGAAATAAAGGAGGAAAGGAGGTAAATATGTAAAAATCTCTTAATTTCTCAATTTTATTTGGAAAATTTAGAAATGGTAATAGTTCCCCCCCAATGACTTGAATGAGCTGAACATTTTGAAATTGGAATGGTTTGAGTAAGTTAAGAAATGTGGAAGTAGGGAGTCAATGTGTAAAATCTTTTAATTTTGGAATTTTATTTTGAAAATTTGGGGAATGGGATAGTTTCAAAGAAGTTCTGAATGAGCTGAACATTTTGAAGTTGGAATGGTTTGAATCAGTGAAGAAATGTTTTTTACTGTGAAAAGTGTGGAATTTTGGGGAACGTGGGAATTCTTGGAATGTGTAAAATAGTCCCCAAGATGTTCTGAACAAGCTGAACGGTTGGAAGCTTGAATGGCAATGATGGAAAACGTTTGTGTTGAATGTCTCATTTATTTGAATGAGGATTTTTTTTGTGTGGTGGAAAATGTGGAATTGTGGGGAAACTGGGAATGTTAGGAATGTGGAAAGTAATACCCAGCATGTCCTAATTTTTTTTCAAAATCTTTGGAATTAAAAAACATTTAATCGGTTGAGAAATACTGTAGCTATTAACCATCTATAAAAAGTGGGAAGAATCAAGGATTTTGGTGTGCTATATGTGTGAATGCTATTCAACATTCTCAAAAGAATTAACTTTTTAAAACCTCTCTGACAGTGTCACTCAAAACATGGTGGACCCAACTCTTGTATTGTAGGTGTGTCAAACATTGTGGCTTCTGGATGTAATGTTTAGAACACATTTTTTACTTTATTTGTTGGTCATGTTGGAGGCTGAAATAAGAGCACATTGCTGTTAAATTTTAATAGCTGTTTAAGATATTTAATATAAAGGGCAACATTTTGCAGGTGGTGCTCTCTTGATAAAAAGTAAATAGAGGCAGAGAAAAAAGAGACGGTCTGAAGCCAAATGGAAATTGAAGTGTTTGTGAGAGATGATCAGCTATGTGTGGTTTCATATATGACCTATTACATTCACAAGCTGCCTGGCAGGTTCTCGTGCAATAAATGCTGTGTGTAAAGTTTATTGTGCTCAGAAAAGGCTGACAATGGCACTTGAGTTTTGTGGTCTGTCCTTGATAGGCCTGTCATGGCGTGTCGGTCCGACTTGCAGCGGACATGTGAGCTTGAAAGCTGGAGATCAATCCTGCTCGTAATCCCATTATTTCCCAAGAAGCGTCTTGTTGTGGTCATTAGAAAGCGAAGGGACGGCAGGCAGGCTGTTTTACGTGCCTCCCGTCACCCGAACACACTGTCTCAGTGGAAGCGCGCGCACACACACACACACACACACACACACACTTCCTGCTCGTGCACAGGCCACATCTGATGGAAGACAGTAGAATAATAGAGAATGTAACCCAGATGATGCATGCACACAAGAGAGCAGTATAAACATCAGTAGGCCATTGTTGTCTCGCCTGAATGGCAAACAAACAGTTGGCATTCAGAAAGTGAAAACAACACGCCACCCTGCATGAATGACCGATTGTTCATCAAGCTACATAAAAAGTACTCTGGCGTATACCCCCTTTTTTGTCTTTAAAATCTCCTCAATGTCACACTTGTGCCCCCCAATGTTCAAATTTTGGGAGTTTGAATGTTATACATCAGTAGCCATTTTTTACGTCAAGTACAGTTGTTTGAAAAACTTAGTAAAGTTAAAAATCTTTATCCATCTAGCCATCCATCTACCCATCCATTTTCTGATCCGCTTATCCTCACTTGGGTCGTTGGTGTGCTGGCGCCTATTCCAGCTGACTGGGCAAGAGGCGCAGGGTACACCCTGAACTGGTCGCCAGTCAATTGCAGGGCACATACTGTATAGACAAACCACCATTTGCACTCACTTTCACACCAATTTTGAGTCTTCAGCCAACCTACCATGCATGTTTTTGGAATCTGGGAGGAAACCGGAGTACCCGGAGAAAACCCACGCAGGCACGGGGAGAACATGCAAAACTCCACATAGGGAGGCCGGATTTGAACCCAGGACCTCAAAACTGTGAGGCAGATGTGCTAACCAGTCACTCACCGTGCCGCCCTCAGAATCTTTAAAATATCAATTCATTTCTGTACACAAATGCATTCGGAGTACTACATTTTTATTCCCAATCAAAACATAAAGAAAAATGTTACAAATAATTCCTTTTCAGAGAGTAACTAGTGGTAGCACATCCGCCTCAAAGTTCAGAATTTCTAGGTTCGAATCTTGGATTTGGCCCTCCCGTGTTGAGTTTGTATGGTCTGTACTTGGTTGTGTACGTTTTTTGTGTGTGTGTGTGGGGGGGGGGGGTACTCTGGCTTCCACTCACATTCCAAAAATACATTTCTTAGGTTACATTTTGGGAACATTTTCTTATTTGCAATGCCGACCTATCAGTACACAGCATCGTAAAACAAAGCAAAATAAATGCAAATACATAGACCACAAACTGTATGATATAGTTACATAATACATTACATCATAGCACATGGTGAGTAAAACGTTCTAAATAGGTGCAGCAATCATGTACATTATCCCTAACTACATTTGTAAATGACTGTATTGGAATGAATGAGATGAATTTTATGAAATGTATGTGTGAATGGTTGTTTGTCTTGTGATTGGCTGGTGACCAGTCCGGGGTGTATCCCGCCGCTTGCCAGAAGTCTGCTGAGATAGGATCCAGCTCAACTGTGATCGTCATGACTTGCACTTTTTGCTTTGTTGGAAATCACGGAACTAATATTGAGTTGTATCACCACTGTTTCTGAGAAATGCTTCACATTGGTGTTGTTGGAGTCAACCAACTAATGTCCCACATGAACTGCTCTTCCAACCCAGAAGAATTTGGCCTACATTTGACATACTTCCTGTGCCTTTCTTGATTTTGCCTCAACAAAATCTTTTGTCACATCACAAGTTCTCTATGTGGATTGGGCAGGCCACTCCATTAGATTAGTCTTGTTCGTCTGAAACCAAGAAGCTGCTCGCTTACTGGTCTGTTTAGCGTTATAGTTGTTTTGTAGTTTGCATGACCACTTTGTGGCGCAACATCATTTGTGGCCCATAGGCGAATTGTGGGTGTGTGTGGGGGGGGATGTCGATGTAAGCCACACCCACTAGGCTGTTTGAATGAGATAGAAAGAAACAGGAAGTCAGAATAAGGAAACCAGAAATGCAAGGTCGTAGACAACCGCAATGTATCCCACCGCTTCCTCCATTTGTTTATGATGTACCATAAAAGTCAGGCTCTAATAATGTTATCGACTCAAATGAAACTGGTTATAGTCTTTTGAGTTATGTTGAATCTATGAAAATAAATACTGTAACGTCAAATGAAGTTGAAGAAAGACATGCCCGGTTTCGCCCGCGTTGATACCGCAACTACTTTTACTATGCAAATAAAAGTGTGACCTGTGTTCTGCACCTGAAAAAACTTGCAACAGACAAACACCGCTAACTATATTGTATCAAGGGATATAGGTACTTCAAAAATAGCACTATAAGATTATAAAAAGATTTTTCCAACAAAACCTAACCCTTTCCTTCACCATCTGTAGCAAATTGATGATTTTCCAGTTGAATATGCCTAATATACTATAGGTCCTCTAAATAAGAAGTTTAAAAGATCCATGTTTGTACCAACTATCAAAAAAACAACAAGATACCCACATCGATGTTAGGGCTGTTTTTATCCATCCATCCATCGATTTTCTGAGCTGCTTCTCCTCACTAGGGTCGCGGGCGTGCTGGAGCCTATCCCAGCTATCATCGGGCAGGAGGCGGGGTACACCCTGAACTGGTTGCCACCCAATCGCAGGGCACATACAAACAAACAACCATTCGCACTCACATTCACACCTATGGGAAATGTAGAGTCTCCAATTAATGCATGTTTTTGGGATGTGGGAGGAAACCGGAGTACCCGGAGAAAACCCACGCAGGTACGGGGAGAACATCCAAACTTCATACAGGCGGGACCGGGGATTGAACACGGGTCCTCAGAACTGTGAGGCTGACGCTCAAACCAGTCGACCACTGTGCCGCCGGGCTGTTTTTAAATTAATTGAATTCATCAAATTCCACTGAAAATGCTTACCTTGTACTGTAAAGGTTGAGTCTGGTGACCATTTAGTTGGAAACAGACAATTAGATTATTAGGGTTTATAGGACAATCTAATCATTTCCCTCTTTAATTTTATGATCCATGAAGCTGGATTGCACAAGAGGATATCTTTTATAACCCTTTTGCTCATTAATAGCTGCCCGTCGCTGAGATGTCAACGCCCCCCCCCCCGATCTCAACAGTGAGCTGTGAGCTGACACGACAGTCTTAAGCCTTAAAGGTTTCAACAAGCACACAGATACAGTATGAGCTTGGTTGTAATAAAGCGGGATTATCCTCTGTGGCTGTACAAATGCCAAGGCCTTGTTCTTGTTTTAATGCCAGTTAGTTTTAGCTCTGTTTCCACCAATCGGTAGTATTCAGTTCAGTGCGGTATGCCTTTGTTGATTTGAAACAGTTTAATAAACGATCTTTACAGAAACTTCAGTGCACAGGTGACAAATATGAGGCCTGGGGGCCAGATCCAGACTGCTGCATCATTTTATATGGTCCTTCTTAGAAAATCATGTGCATCTACTTCATGTTTCTTGCTTTAAATCTGAACCAAAATTGGAAATTGTCTTCACATTTAACCACGTTAAGATATTGTGTTTTTTGTTACCATACCCCGTTTTAAAATAAATTGACCAATAGTTAAACAAAATATTTTCCATGACTCTGGATTTCAAAACTTATCGATAAACTTGTGTGTTTATATAGAATAATAATATGATGATGCGATTACACATTTATATGGTTTCACAGTCATAACAGCTATCTGACGGGAGACCATAACGACAATGTGGCCCTTGACAGAAATTAGTTTGACATCTCTGCTATATTGTTTTACAGTAGTACAGTGAACCCCGTTTGTCACCGGGGATAAGTTACAGACCCATTGACAATAGTCAAAAATCCATAATGTGTGTGTGTGTGTATATATATATATATATATATATATATATATATATGTGTGTTTATTTATGTGTGTGTGTGTGTGTATATATATATATATATATATATATATATATATATATATATATATATATACACACATGTATATATATATATACATGTATATGTATGTGTATATATATATGTATATGTGTGTATGTATATACATACATGTGTATGTATGTATATATATATATATATATATATATAGAGAGAGAGAGAGAGAGAGAGAGAGAGAGAGAGAACCATTTACTATGTAGCTAATTCAGTGTGAGCGTGCAGGTGTTATTTTGTGTTTGTGTGTTGGACTATTCTATTCAATAGCTGAAAGGGCATAAACGACTGTCGTTCTCCTTTTTTCCACTTCTCTCAAGTGACGACATATTCAAATTTTGGTTTGTAACATAACGATAAAAGGTGACTGAGTGACAGCTCATAATTAAAAAAAAAAAAAAAACACACACACACAAGTTGGGGCACTCATAAGTCAAGGTAGCACTGTAATTGGAAGTCACATAGTAACACTTTTGACACAGTATGTGATGTTTGTGTATTTTACCATGAGATAATGTTGCAATCTAAATCCCTACTGGTAACAAAAGTCAGATCAGTGTTTATTGATGTTGAAACTGATTTAGTTTGGTTGGTTAAAAGGTGGCTTCACCATCGCATCACCATTCTCTTGCTCAACCTCTGGATATGCACGAGTCGTGAACCTTGAGTGGCTCAGGATGTGCAAAGCTGTTCTGGAGCCTCTCACAGCCATTAGCCATTACCCCTCCCGCTCTCCTCATCCTTTCTTTGCCGGACTTGTCCTGGCGTGGCGCCTAAGACACAGCTGTGAAAATTACAGGTCTGCTTCATGGAAAGCCGGGAGAAGAGGAGACAGGGCCGGCGGGGAAGGAAACGACAACCACGGCTTGCTCTGCCTCAGCTGTCGGCCTCCCCACAGCTGCAGTGGATGTGCGGGGCTTACGGAGCCGGGGTGTCTCTCACTTATCACACACAACTGGGATTGTTTACGTGTGTGTGTGTGTGTGTGTGTGTGTTGAGGAGCTGGGGCGTTAAACCTTGTTTGGCTGAGGGAATGGAACAGAAGCCCTCACTGTGACTGACAAACGTCACAGTGAAAAGCATGCGGCACCAAAGCGTCCTTCAGTTTGGCAGAAGCTAAGTGCATGACTGAGACCCTGGCAGGCAGGCAGCAGCCCCCGATTCGCTTCTCACTCAGCTGGATTTGAAACAGAGCAACGCGCCTCCTCTATCAGGGACTTATTGTTCTCCATGATGATGACAATCTCTCGCCGTCTCCACTCATTGCGCTCTCTCAATCCATCACTACCTTGGTACTTTCCTCCTGCCGCTCCCGCGCACTCTCCTTATTTTTCTCGCAGCCTTGTTCTCGCCTGTCACGCTCCCCATGTCTGCGTGTATCTCTGAGGGCCTGTCAAGCAAAGAGAAGGGGTAGGCTGAACATGAAAAATGGCCCCTGTGATTCACAATGAGCCTTCCGCATGGCTTTTTTTCTCCTCCAGAATAAGACGTGAGATACTGTCTCCGCTGCTCCCTGGCGCTTTGCTGTCTGAATGCAGTCTTCATCTATTTCCCACTCCTGCTCGGTCTCTCCTCCTCCTCCTCCTTCAGTCAGGCTGTCTGGCATGTTGCGAGAGGCCTCTCTGTAGCTGAGCAGTAGAAATCATCGTTACGTGATGAAGCTCAGAAGGATCAGCAAAGTATGATTTAGAGCTTTTTATTACGGCTTCTATCTTAAAGCTCACTAAAATGAGGAACACATTAGGGGTGTCCCGATCTGATCTTTGAGATCTGAAATCGGTATGAGGTCTGCAAAAAGTATCTGATCAGACTGGATCTAAAATCTGCGATTTTAACACTCTTATTGAAGCAGTCCATTCCATGCTCTGCTTCAGCACACCTATCCGGCAGCGCCCGGAGGGCATGCAGAGTCCATGTGATCACAACAACAGCTTGCTAAGGTGCTAACATCGTAGCAAGGAGTAAGAGTGAATGTTGCTTGCTTAAAGGTGTTTACTGACACTCCGGTTTAAGTTCACTGTAAAACTAAACTCTCATAACTAAAGAATTACACCTATTGTATTTTCATATACATCACAGACTTTGTTTCTTTCTTTGCTTTTATTTGGAAACATTTTTAGCTCAGAGCTAACATACAATGAATAAAAAACACCATTGACGAGCTAACAAACATTAGCATTGAACTCGCAGCAATTTTAACTCTCAAAATAATGAATATTGGTACACAAACGCTGTATAACCACATACAAACAGGCAACATAGCAATACTCTCTGGCATATATTCTTCAAACTCTGTGAAAAACGAGTTATAATAATATTAAATCGTGACTTCTACTTTCTCTGTTATTGCAAGTGTGTATCTCATTGCATGCACCACACTGCCCCTCAGAGGTCAAGACATCCCAAGGAGGAACAGGGATCCCAACAATGCACACACAGAGACAGCTAAGCACCTCAAGCATTTTTGAGCAGTTATTTTCTTAAGGATTTTCTTGTCATTTTTATTTATTCAGTATATTAAAATTTGTAAATGTTACTTTATGTAACTCATTGGTTACTAATAAATGGGTAATTTTTTCTCATACCTACTGTTGTTGAATACTTTTCTCTGAGTAATATCACTTGATCAAGCCTTTTTCTAACATTCCATACTGCAAAATAAGTAAGATATATATATGATTATTTCTCATATCGAATCGGACCGATATCGGTATCGGCCAAAACGCAAGGCTGCAATATCTGTATCGGATCGGAAGTAAAAAAGTTGGCTTGGGACATCCCTAGTGCACATACGGGTTTTTAAAGTCATAAACGATTTTTTTAAATGTGAGAGACCTCATAAATGACAGGAAAAAAGTTGGCAAGTGTGTGCTTGCAGCTCCTCTCATGTATGGTGTACTCAAGATGACCAATACAGCACACCACACATAATGATATCACCACTAATAATTGTGAGTCTCCTCTCCAAAGCAAGGTATCAGAATCATCTTTATTTGCCAAGTATGTCAAAAACTCACGAGGAATTTGTCTCTGGTAGTTGGAGCCGCTCTAGTATGACAGCAGACAGCCATTTTGACAAAAAATACTTTTGAGACATAAAAACATAAAGACACAGCCGGGAGAGTTATTGAGCAATGAAAGGTTACCGGTAATACTGATACAATGACAATTGTGCAAATGATCCAGAGTCATCTAGCAATTTAGAGCAGATTGAAATGAATAATATAGTGATAATATGGTCCAGTGACAATTGTGCAAATGGTGCAGATACTTCTCTAGCACGTGAGTGACCAGTATTGGTCAAATACAGATATGCGAATAGTGCAGAGTGACGAGGCTATTACAGTGAATGTACGAATAAATGTACAAGTGTCCTGACAGATGTGACAACTATCTAAAGACAAAAATTAGCAGCATGTTACAATGGAATTGTAGGTTAACTGTTTAAGAACTTAATGGCAAGAGGGCAGGAGCTGTTGGAATGTCTGCTGGCTTTAGTTTGCATTGATCGATAGGGCCTGCCTGAAGGAAGGAGCTGGAAGAGGTGGTTAGTTCTGGCAGCATGTAAACCCTCAAGGGTGGGTAGCGGGGTACAAACGCTTTTATTCTGTTGTAGTACCAAACAGCGCTACCCCTAGACTTTATGGGGCCCTAAACGCAATTTGATGTGAGGACCCCATCCCACCATGCTTATGTTTGATGTGTTAAAAATAAAATCCTCACGCTTGTGCCTCGGGCCGGCTCTGTTACAAAGACTGACCTGTGAGAGGCAGCATAGAGCCAGACTGCAGGAAAATAGAAAGTAGAAAGAAGAAAGAAGAGTAGCACTAGTAGTACCACTGTAGTAGTGTAGCAGCAGTAGTACTGTAGTAGTAGTCATCGTAGTCGTCGCGAACATGGCTCTACTTTCTACTTAATTGTCAGCCCCTGACCGTTTTCAGAGAAGATCGTGAATGTGAAAAGTTTTGACAGTAACACAATACTTACTCTAATGCCCTTGCATGTTGAAAAGGTGAGCCAAAGTCGCCGATGCACTTTTAGACCATTTATTGAATGCCAGGAGAACAGTAAAGCACATAAATAAACACGCCCACGCCGAATCTGCTGTTGCTCTCCTACCAGGCTCCGCCTCTTAAATGCAAATGCATATACGCTGACACTAGAATGAGTAGTGTATTTTCTATACATATTTTTCTTGCAATTGTTTGTTTTTATGTTTGTTTAAATACACTTGAAATGTGTTTAAAAGGTTCTTAATAGTATGTTTAAATGTGTTTAAAGCAGGGGTCAACACCCTTTTTGAGACAGAGCTGCAGTGCTTCTTGGGTACTGATGCGAAGGGCTACCAGTTTGATACACACTTCTGAAATAACAAATTTGCTCAAATTACCTTTAATTATGTTATCCATCCATCCGTCCATTTTCCATTCCGCATATCCTCACTAGGGTCGCAGGCGTGGTGGACCCTATCCCAGCTAACTTTGGCCGAGAGGCAGGGTACACCCTGAATTGGTCGCCAGCCAATCGCAGGGCACATATAAACAAACAATCATTCCCACTCACATTCACACCTACAGGCAATTTAGATTCTTCAATTAATGCATGTTTTTGGGATGTGGAGTACCTGGAGAAAAACCACACAGGCACGGGAAGAACATGCAAACGCCACACAGGCGAGGCCGGATTTGAACCCAGGTCCTCAGAACTGTGAGGCAGATGTGCTAACCGGTCGGCCATAGTGCCGCCACTGATTATGTTATTGTTAATGATATTCATCTATGTGAAGACACTGATTAACTGATGATAATGACTACTTGCAATAATGATCAAGTTATTTAAGAAGGTAGTAAACAAATATCAATACGCAATATAATTTCTGTAAATCTCTGCTAGGTTTACATTTTCAAATGATCACGCATAAAGCATTCCTAGGAAATCACAATGTCCCATGATTGGTGACCTGGAGTTAGAACACGCCCGTGGGCTACTTGTGGTCCTTAGGGGGCAACCGGGTGCCCGTGGGCACCACCACATTGGTGACCCTTAGTTTGAAACGTGGGAGGACTATGAAAAAGGTTTTTCTATATGGTCGTTCTACATCACAGATTTTCACCTATTGCCGGTGGGTCTGTAACTTATTTCCCCACAATAGTTTACTGTAGATTTTATGTGCAGCTTTACATTCATAGCTGAGGTTCTCTGTGCTGTCAAGTCTACAACTTTGTGCATTGTCTGAATTGAACTCTTCATAAGAGGAGTCATCTCGGTCCCGTCCTGAAGAGGGCTTCAGTGTTGGGGAGTCGAATTTAGTTTTTATTGATTTGGAGTGCAAGGTTCTTCTTGTACAGCTCCACCCCTTCATTTCCTCTCTCTGGATGTCAAGTGGGACAGAAGGCCTCCTGTTCTCAGTGCACTTGTTTCAGTCCTCTGTTTGTCTCTTTGGTTGTTTTCACATTAGAACCATTTAGTTTGTTTTAATCTAACTCGGGTTCATATTCCTGCTTGATGTTGTTCTGTTGGACAGCTGTGAACACAGCATGCAAAATCTGGTGCGGACTAAATCAATACCTCCTGCAAGAAGTGGTCTCAGTTTTATTTAGACATTTGCTAACAACACATCTTTTCAACTTGCAAACAAGGATAATATGCGTAAGTCATGATTTTGACATGAATTTTACTTTTTGCTAGTCTGCTGCATGTCCAAATAATTATCTGATAAGTTTTCAACAAATTCTGGTTTTCCTCCATTTCGTAATTTAGTGCTGCTTTATTCACTTATCACTTGCTAGTGCCTACAGCCAACCTTCCATCTACATTCTTGTGGCCATTAAGAGAAGAGAATGATGTCACATTGTTTGTTGTGATGCATTTTGAATTTTTATTGTGTGAACGCAAAACAAATCAGTAGGGACTCAAATATTGTTCACAAACTCATTAATTGATTCAGACCAGAGAACGCGAACTACAGTTGTAAAAGCTCCCTGAAGCGGGTTATCCACATACTGATAATTGGGCCAAATTAAAGCAACTCCCCCAACGCTTCCAATCAAAGGCAGCAAAAACCAGATTATCGGATGTCTCCAAAAGATGATCCTAAGCAATTATTCTGTGGTGTAGAGTATGTTAAGAGTGAAACGGTCAGGCCTATACTTAATAATTTGGAGTGCAGTGTAGTACTGGGCCTCACAAAGAGACTTATTTTTAAAATTATTATTATTATTTGGGGAGAGCGGAGCGGGAGACGGTGCTTGAGAACCTCTGTGCCTGCTGGAATGAGTTATCGACAACCGAGAGTAAAAAAAAAAAAAAAAGGTCCCTGTGACCTTCATCACCCCCCCCCCCCCCCCCCCCCCATATTACTGTATGTGTTGGGGGTCTCACGTTTTAACTCAATTTAATTCATTTCATGGATTCATGCTTGTACCAATAGTTGTATCTTGTTAACCTTAACAGCACACTGAAAGAAGTAGCCAGATGCTACTAATGATTGATGCTGTTGCCCTTCCCAAAGTATTCAACATTTATTTCAATGGCAATGACATGAGATGATTACTCGGAACAGTCCATGTTTACCTTCAATCGTCCTCTGGTCAACTCAATTAACCCTTGGTGAAGTCAACTTTTCAGGATGTTGAGAGAAGCATTCTGCTAGCAAGGATGTAATTCCAAGGCAAAGAGGGAGATGTCCGGCAAAGCGAGCCGACAGGGTAATATCTCTTATATTATTTATATCGTATTACTACCCCAGGTGTTTGTTCCTCCAGGGTGAGTACATGGAGGGTTTGGTGCCGCAGTGCACATTTTGAACAGTCAGGAGGTATTTGCTTGATTTTACTAAAAGTGTTATGGATAAAATTGCTGACTCCAGCTCAGTTCATCCCGATTGATTCCATTCATTCCATTCAGCACAAGCTGATGTTGCACAAACACGCCAGATCACATAGCTAGCAGCACTTACGGTTGTACAAGTGGCAATTAGGCAGGTTGCTCAAATGTTAAAAAGAGATAAACGGCGGGGAATGACTCAACTACCTGCATTATGACTGAATCATCACGCTTGTGTTTAATGTCATGTTGCACACATCGCTTCCTCTCCCACTGTTTGCTGGTACTGACATTAAACAGCCACACTTGCCTTCATTAGTTCTGCCAGTCCATTTTCAGCAGTGATGATGATGATGATGATGATGATGATGCCGCCCAGCTGTTCTGTGCTTAGCGCTCTGTGCTCCAATAGATCTCACTGACAGGTGGTCGGAGCACCACACACTCTTGGTTGAAAGCTGTTAGAGTGCATTTCAGAGAAATGAGGTGAAAAAAACAATGTTTAAGTTTAACACAATCAATTCTATGATGTTGGTCGACCTGATTTGTATGAATTAATAATTTTTTCGACCAAAGAAAATATCTCAAATAGAAAAAGTCAGTTCTTGCAGATTAACTTCAGCCAACATAATACCTTTTATTCATGGCAAAGGCAATGCTTCTAAGCATTTTAACATTCTTAACTATCGTACATGTGCAGAAAGAAGCAGTAAAATGTAGAGCAAAATAAATGTGTACTCACATGAGCTGGGCGATTTAAGTAAAATCTCAATGAAATGCGATTTCCAATTTTAATGAAGTTTCCCCCTTTGTTCATAGAAAAAGCAAATGACAATTTTCAAAACAAGTTTGCCTGTTTATTTTTTTCTGTTATTTGTTTTACTTCTCCTGATAACAAACAAGTGTTGACATTTTTTAATACAATGGTACCTTGACTTACAAGTTTAGTTTGTGACCATGCTCGTAACTCAAAAATTTATGGTCACGAGCTGTGGGTCGTGACCGAAAGAACAAGATCCCGGATACAAGCGGCCGAAATGACTTTCCTCCGCAGGGTGTCCAGGCTCTCCCTTAGCAATAGGGTGAGAAGCTCGTTCATCCGGGAGGATCTCAGAGTAGAGCCGCTGCTCCTCCACATCGGGAGGAGCCAGATGAGGTGGCTGGGGAATCTGACCTGGGCGCCTCCCTGGTGAGGTGTTCCGGGCACGTCCCACCGGGAGGAGACCCCGGGGACGACCCAGGACATGCTGGAGAGACTATGTCTTTCGACTGGCCTGGGAACGCCTCGGGATCCCCTCGGAAGAGCTGCAGGAAGTGACTAGGGAGAGGGAAGTCTGGGCGTCACTGCTAAAGCTACTGCCCCTGCGACACGACCTCTGATAAGCGGTAGAAAATGGATGGATGGATGGTTTAAGATATGATAAAATGTAAAATGAAACAACAGCTTAAATGTGTTCTTTTCAGGAAAGTTAATTCAACAGTTTGTCTTCTATTCTGCAAATGAAGAATGCAGACAAGTGCAACAGTAACTGAATTATTGGGCTATAAAAAGCAACTTAAAACTGATGTGTTTTTACCGCACTAGTCCCCCCCCCCCCTGCGGTGCAATGATGTTTAGCTTCAAGCGATGCCTTTTAAAATGAGTCAACAAGTTTAACATCCTGCTACAAGCATATGGCTAGCCATGACATCTGCTAGTCAGAAGCTGAGCCTTACTGTGTTTGTTTACAGACTGAGTGTGAGGCTGTTCGACTTCTGTGATAAATATTTGCCTCTGCATTTGGTTATCATCATTTATATGATGGATAACTGGTTTTGAACAGTCAAGGAAAAAGTTTTCGCTGGCCACTTAAAATGACGTGTATGGCCGGGACTGGCCCGCGGGCCTTGACTTTGCCTGAGCTTGCACTGTGTATTGTGAACAACTCAAAACCTTCTAGTTACGCTCTCCCTAATTGTCCTGGTCGGTGTGTTATTACAGTACAGGTCAGCACTCAGCAATCAGTCGGCCACGCCTCATTAACCCTGCGCACACTCGGCTGGTTTACAGCCGCTAACTGTGCACTGTAAAGCTCGTATTGATGAGGGCGGCCAGTTTGTATCACAATTAACGTGGATTTTTGACTACATGCTGGCCCGATCACGTTGTGGCTTTTTTTTTTATTTTGAATGTGCAATCCTCGGAATATGTGACTTATTATTAGATAGGGTGTGTCATTAAGAGGATCTAAAGTCAATGAGCCCAATAAAGTAGCGTTGAGCGTGTTTGTTATGGGGTGTGATCAATCTGAAAATTGCTGTATGGTTGTTAATTAGAGAGCGGGCAGCACTCATATTTTCTGATATTATCAGTGGGATTCAGTTTATGATGCTGTTACATAATCATAATTTACAGTGTTTACTCATGGCCTGGAGGTAATTATTGACATTACTGATTATACTTTTAAGTATTCAGCTGATATCTTTACATGCCTAACTGCATAGATGTAGGAAAAGACACCACTGTGAGGTAGTAAAAGGTCTTATTTTATCTTATTTAGTATTTGCCAAACAGAGCAGAATATAACAATCATGCTCAGTGTGTGAAATACATAGAATCCTCACATTGACTTCATCTTACATTTAATTTCACTATGGGCCATTGTGGGCTTGTTAAACATGAGCTACACTTTAAAGTGTGAATCTTTTAGGGGGAAAACCCATCGTTTCCATGAATGATGAAGCTTGTTTTGCATGTCACGTCCCTGTGTTTGCATCATCTCTTCCATAATGTGCTTAATGCAGGTGTAATCGATTCCAAACTATGATTCTATACTTGAAATGGTCTTTCACATTGTAAGTTTCTTTTGATTTTACTTCCCTTTTTTAGCTTGTTGTGTGGCCAATTTCTTCTTAAAATCAAAACTGCATAATTTTCTCCAGTGCAGTAAGACATTAAACGCCTCTTTTGGCATGAGAATGAAATTGCTCCCTTGTCCAAAAATTGATTAACAGTATAATTTGGAAGAAAACATGAGGGAAAAAAATATTTTGAGTCAAGATTGAAAACCATTTTACCCAAATTGTATGATTCAGTTGAGTAAATAACAAGGAATTGAAAAAAAAAATAATTTTAATGGTTTCAATTGACCAAATGGTACAATAAACAGTATACTGATATATTCAAAGATCTGAATTTGGAAATTACAAAATCAGTTTCATTACATTTGCATAAATGATGATAAAATGGTTGAAAAAAAGAAGAAGCAGCAAGGTGGATACTAATGGCTAGCATAGAGCCGAGAGGGTTTAAAGCAGAGGAAATAAATGTGAGTACTTCAGTGCATCACAGCACATTGCAGTAATACTGAGAGAGAATGGAGAAGTGTGTACATGTGAATGCATTCAAACAAATTATCCAAAAGGACTTGGTAGGATGAAGATTTTAAGATTCACGTGTTGCAAAGGGATTTAATCCATCTCCTTAGTGATTCATTATTGATTTGGTGGCATGTCTGTAATGCTCTTGTCAGCTTAGTGTATATGTTATGATCTCCTGGTAAATCCACGGCACCGCTTTTCTGTTCACGCAATGATGTGATCGTGGAAAAATTCGGATTTCTAATCGCCGCACATTTTGTTCTGGACTTTGAATCTGTTTGCAATGTTGCAGATTATGAGTGGAATAATAATATGAAGGAAGAAGAACGTCAATATTGGTGACATTAACTACAATCTGACACTCTTAGCATTCACATAATGTGTTTGAAGCATAGTATTAGTAATTTGAATGTGCTTGACTCAAGATTGACATTTATTTGATGCCGTGTATCTGAACTTTTAATGTTTGACTCAGCATTCAAATATCATTGATGCACTCTTGCCTAGTATCATTAGCTTGACTCTTAGTATCCACATCATATATTTGAAAAAAAAAAGGCATTGATGGGCATTAATAACTTTATGCTGAGCATTTGTGTTATATCATTGGTGCATTGTCAGACTAGTGTAAATTATGGACTCTCAGCATTCACATACTTTGATATATCGTATAAGTATCGTTTGGGTGAATGTTCGAGTCTCTCAGCATTCATCACAGTAACTGCAGTGCAAAATGTTGACTCTCAGCATTCATATAATATTATTGATGCCCAATTTTATTTATTTGAATACTTGACTTACTATTTGACTCTTAGTATTATATATACATATATATATCTTGATGCACGAAGCTAGTTGCTTGACGCAGTGTTTTTAGTCAACTGTGATGCAGAATAATTAGTTTGACACAAAGGGTTCACGTATTCTGATGTACAGTGTCATTTGTGTGAATGTCTCAGCTTTCACCACAGTAAGAGGGGTGCAAATACTTTTTTTTTAAATTGCTTTGATTGCTTGTCTCAGCATTCACATTAAATTCTTTGCAGTGAACCGTGTTGCTCAATGCGTGACTCTTAGTTTTTACCCATTATCTTTGTTGCACAAGTTCCTACTTGACTCTCAGCATTTATCTAGATTCACACAGCAGTGCAAATGCTTGAAGCCCAGCAGTCACATATTTCTGATGCCCAGTTTTATTACTTTGAACACTTGACTTTATCATAATGTTCAATACACAAAAGCATAATTCAGAATGCTCGACTCTTAGTTATCACATACAACTTAATACTCTTAACAGTTTACATATGGATGTGCAAAGCTAATGCTAAGTTGACACAAGAGTGTTCACATTTTTCTCATGCCAGGGGGCCATCAGTTAGAATGCTTGACTTTCAGCATTCAAACATGTTTCCTGCTCCAGAGCACGTTAGTGCGACCTCTTGACTCTGAGCATTCGCATAATGTTTGCGTCCCAAGAGTAAATGGTGTGCAAGCACAGCGCACTCCCCAACTGCTGTTGTATGGGCATGCGTGTGTAAGAGTGGCTTGCGAGTGCGTTGTGGGAGTGATTAGGCGTTGGAAGGACGGGAGAGAGATGTCCCGGCGCATGCACGCAGCCGCCGAGCGCATGAATATCATCTCCAGTGTGCCACTTCGGAAGTAGGTCACCCACCGCTCGCCGATTTTCTTTTTCTTTTTTTTTTTTTTTTTTTTTTTTGTTTTGCCGCGTCTCAGGCTTCTCGCTCCGCGGATCGACACGTGAAGCCCGAGCGAAACGAAACTGAACCAGTAGCGACGAAAAGGGGATTATTATTTGCGTGTATGTGTGTGTGTGTGTGTGTGTGTGTGTGTGAGGAGGGGGGGGGGGGGGGCTCTAGTTGAAAAACGCGACGGGACACGGAAGCTAGACGATGAACCTCGGCGGTGATTCCAGGCGGAGATGATCGCTTCGAAGCTTCTCCGAAAACACTCGCCCGTGATTCGTAGCAGCGTGCGCGGACTCCTCCGAGCCTCCGCTATGGATTGATCGACGATCGGCCTCTTTTGCGCTCGTTTTTTTTCTCCCCCCCTTCCTCATCTCAGCACTCCTGCCCCGGCATGCTGTCACACTGACCGCGGCCAAGTAAGTAGGCGAGTCTCTTTTCATGCATCCATGACGATACATGCTTCTCCCCCTTTTGCTTGTAGTAATATAACGCATTTAGAAAAAGATGTGTGTTGTTTGCTTGTTTTGCATCGACCTACAAGGAGGTGAGGGTGTGCGATGATGATGATGATGGGGTGGTGGTGGTGATGATGTTGATGATGATGGTGGTGGTGGTGGTAGTGTAGAGCCATGTTACCCAACATTTATGAAGCCAAGGAAGATATTTTACACGAGGAAAAAGAATCTCATGGGCCATTGCACACCACCACCAAACAAATATGTCATAAAAAGCGGATACATGGGTTAATTACTGTATGTACCTTCTGCCAGCTCGTGGAAGAGCCTTTGATTGTTCTACCTGTCATTATAAATCGCTGACATAGATTAAAACAAAGATTACTTTTTTTTGATGTAAATAAATTTATTTCCAGATCAATTAAATGAAATTTGATCATTATCCGCGGCACACCTGATAAGCACCCTGGCTGGAAATCGCTGATGTAGAACTGTTTCCCAACCTTTACTGAGCTAAGGCAGATATTTGACACTAGGAAAATCTCAAGGCACACCACCTAACAAAAATATCACAAAAACTATATATCGTGAAATAATGATGCTCTTGTCTCGGTTTACTTACAAATGGACTTATACAGCGTGACAACTGGGCCTGTTTAGTTGTACACAAAGCTGATATACTTGCAGGAATTGAAGAAACAGACCGACACAGATGTTAAATAATAATATTGTTCGGACAAACTAAGTGAAATTGGATAATTTCCCGCACCACAGCAGATGATCTCTTATACAGTGGTTGAGAGTCACTGGTGCAGAGCCAGTGCAAAGGATGACTCCAGGAAATCTTTAAATATGTGAATAATCTATTATGTATATTTTTTAAATCTCTTCATAGCTTTTATACCTTACATTATGTTGTCATCCATGTGGACGTCAAAGTAAGATTTGAATTGTGCAGGGGAAACATGTGTCCCAACTGTTCATATAACAATAAACAGTTTGAATCTTGAAAGTGCACCAGCTGCGATGCTACACAGCTCTGTAGGGGTTTTGCCCCCACCCTCTCACCATCCCCCCACTAGGTTGCCTGCTTGGTGACAGTCACCCATGTGGTGTGCTCCCACTTCACTAGTAAAGAGACACGTTTGGCAGGATGACTTCTAATAAGGGTTTTGTGTCAGTCTTGCCCTCTCTTAGCTTAGCTGTGGTTTTTATTTTCAGCACTTTTAAATAATCCCAGAGCCCCCGCAGGGATTCTTCTGACAGGTGTTACAATTTAAAGGGCCGATATTTTTTTTTCCTCTCTCCCCCCAACTTGTCCCAAACCTCCCCATATATTGCTGACATCAATTTTGCCTACAATTTACCGTACCTCAGCTACTTTCACTTACGTCTCAACATACTGTAGTCATTTTAAGAGGCATGGACATCTAAATAAAATGCTATTTTAATAGAAGGAATTAAAAAGTTACTATAATTGTTTCAAACAGACAGCAAGATGTTGTAGTGGTTAGCACGTCTGTCTCACAGTGAAGAGGGTCTGGGTTGAGATCTTACCTCAGGCACTCCTATGTGGAAACAAGAAAATCTGTATTTATGAAATGAAATTTTAAAAAATTAAAACTATAAAATAAATAAAAGAAGAGAGTGGTGTATTGGTTAGCTCATCTGCCTCACAGAACCGGTAACAGGGGTTAGAATTTTGGCTCAGACCCTCCTCCTCCCTGTGCTTGTGTGAGTTTCGGGTAGTCTGGCTTCTTCCAATTCCAAAACCATACACGTGAGGTTAATTGAAGACTCTAAATTGCCCAAGATGGGAATCTGAGGTTGAAGGTTTTTTTATTTTTATTTTTTTTGTCGATACAGTATGTGCCCTGTGATTAGCTGGTGACCAGTCCTCTGACCCCAAGTCAGCTGGTATAGGCTCTAGTTTACCCTAATGAGGATAAGAGAATAGAAAATTGTTTGATGACTAAGAATATATTTGATTCTTAAGTTGCAATGTGCATTTTACATTTTAAGAAAACTGATGTGATCTGAATTTGTACAGTCCGAATGCACCATAATATATCACTAACTTACACCAACATAGTAGTAAAGTCATAATTAGACAAAATATTTGTGTTAAAAAAACCTTCTAGGTCATAAATATAAAACAGCCAAATGAAAGACTGAGCGTGCCCTTCTGTGCCGCGCGATGACATATTGTTACAATGCTGTGCAAACTAGTTAATTGCGCGTCATAAACCGGGAACCCCTTGCACTCACTCTTTGATGACACAGTGGGAAAAAAACAAAAAATACTTTTTCATTTTCTGGTGTGCATTGTTTTTTTGTTTTTTTTATTATTATTATGGATGACGTATTGTGGTTTATATTGTACCGAGCAGCCAGAAGAGTTTGTGTACCATTTCGTGTTTTGTTGTCATCATCACATTTGACCTCTTTGCCAGCACTGATACCTTTCTGTGGTGCTATCACACAAAAAAAGCAAAACTCACTTGTGGAGTTAATCCTTTAGATTAGGTTTTGCGAGACATGTTGAAGTCTTAACGCCATGCATGACCGTTCTGAAGTTTTGTTCGACTTTAGAGGTGGAGTTATCCAGAGAATTTGTGAACCTCAGTGGGCTTTCTACATTCCACTCTACTTAGCTATAAAAATAGAAAAGGACAATGTTTTGGGGGAGAAAAATCCCACATGGTTTAAGTTGATTTTACCTCTGCTTTACAGTAGATCTAAAAAGTCAAACGTTACTTTAAAATGGCAGGTTGTTGTGATGTATGACAGTGATGTGTGATGTCTGATGAGTACAAGATAAATCATGTCAAACCTTTTCGCATTCAGGTGAAAAATTGTCGGACATGGCTATAGGGAACGTACGGTATACTAAATATACACAGGGTGCATTTGAGCATGGTATCGGAAGCTGAATTACTCAGGTTTGCACAACCCAGACAATGTGACATCTCCCTTGCCTGCATGCACATGGAATCTCTGCATGTGCGTAATGGGCTTACGACAACGAAATCTTCAGGAATAACATTTAGACTAAGTGACTCTGATTACCCCCCCAAATAAGGTGCAGCAGATTCTATCATTGTCCTGACATTTACTCGCCCACAGCTCTCGAAAAACACACACACACTAAAGGCAGGAAATCAATCTAATAGCTCGAATTGTGAGTGTCATCCACAAGTGGGTAAAATGTGTCACAGCAGTAATTGAACATCCCTTGAAAATATATAAAAGGTCGAGAGGAAAACAGGTCAGGGAGGATGCCAAGAAGAGGCCTCTAGCAACATTAAAGGAAGTATAGGAATTTCTGGCAAGTACTGGTTGTGTACTACAGGCATTTCTTGTATGCACCATGTTTCTCACTTTGAGGTATGATGGTCATCATGGCATAGCATCCAAGCCTTTTTCAATTTTGCACAAACATAACATTGCTTGAAAAATTGATTAGACCACTTGGCATTAAAAATGAGATTAGGCCACCCAGCAACATGGAGTGCTTTGATGTGGACTGTTTCAATTTCAGTTAGGAGGACATTTTATCATTTTGAACAGGAGGAATTTTAAATGGTATTCATTATTTAGGCCCATATTTGAGCTGGCTCACTGGGCTTCTCTGAGAAGTCAGAAATAAATCTGGCATAACATGTTTCAGTTCACAAATGCAAGTAAATAACTATAATTTAACATCTTAAGAAACAATAATGCACATTTTTTTCTGAATGTGTTTTTTTTGTTGCTGTTTTTGAATAGCTAAGATGCCACAAGATGGTTTCAAAGCCCTGTCTAATAGGAAAGAGACAACCTTTGTCTGTCAGGGAGGAGCTAAGTTTAGACTGGGTTGTTAGTGGAAGTTACAGAGAGTCTTCACTCTATGTGCCTGTCAACCCGCACTTACTGAATTTCCTCCAAATCAAAACATCTGTAAGCCGTTTAGTTTTAAGATTAATGTATAAGATGTTTTAAATGATTATAGTGTTATTGGATCATAACTAATTATTCTGACGAAGGGCCTATTCATGCGTTTCGCATCTGCCTGTTCCCAGGGTGTGTGTTGTTCCATGTGACGTAAATATTGTCATCCACCCCGGTGCACAAGGGTCCACGCAGACCCCTCTGTGGTCTACCGAGTGCAAACTATTCTTATATGACTGCACAGATACAGAGACTGAAAGCGCACCGACCTTGCGCAGAGCAACAAACAACTACAACAACAATGGACGCCTGCTTCGTCCCACGCTTTTTGGAGGAGATCCGGTGGAATCCCCATCCTTATAATTCACATTAAAAGAATATAAGGATGGGCAGATGGCTCAAAACTCCTGGTGTGAACCTATCACACACATAATAACAAACACAGGAGCTCTGTTTCTTTTCGCTTTCGCATGGAACACGTACCGATGTGAACCTGAAATGTACTTTGACTGGAACCGCGTGCGGATCTGCGGTCCACGTGAAGTCCGAAGTGGTCCACAGTCACGCAATGCGGAAACCATGAAAGAGCCTTAATACGGCAGCTGCTGTCACACTTAGCCTAAATACTGAGCCGCCTTGTGATCATAAACATACAATTGTTTACAGTTTCTTAGAGTGGAACGTTTAGAATCAACTATGGATGAAGAGACGCATTACAAAGACCTTATTATCGGAGCACGTCACAGTGTATTCAGTTAAAATACCTTTCATATTACTACTTTTTTTTCTTGTAAGGTTACAAGAATAAAGTCATATTAGGAGTGGCACTAGCACACCTGTAAGGTCTTGGGCTCTGGAGCTGGAGGGTCAGAGTTCGAATCCTGTTGTAGGCAAAAGAAATTGCAACTAGTTGTTGGACTGATGGAATGCAACCCCCCCGCTCTCTCTCTCTCTCTCTCACACACACACACAGCACAGGGCCACACTCACCGTTTGCGCACCACCTCACTCTGACATATTTCCTGCATGTGTGTGTCCTCTGCGCGTTTGTGTGCAACAAAAATACACATCGGAGTGTAAATTGAATATCCAATTGAGGTATGTCAAAATTCCCTCACAAACATAAGCGCTTAGACCAATACAGGTAATGACAACCTTTTTCTTATAATATTCAAACTTTAATAGACCAAATTTCAATAAAAAATGTGTGAGGTGACCTAAAGGGGCCTGCCCTCAAAATGTGACACATTTGGAATGGGATGTGTCATGAGTGGGAGAATCCTGACGGACTCCTCCCCAAAAAGACTGAAAGCTATAATTACAGTAAATCAATAGATACTTTCACCAAGTATGACTTGAATGGTGTTTCTTTTTTTGCTTTCTGAATTGAATAGTAGAGGTGTTTTTCTGCCAGTATGGTGACATAGTGTTAGCATGTCTGTCTCACAGTCAGGATATCTGGGTTTGAATCTGTTAGAACATCGCTGTGTGGAGTGCACACGTTCTCAAAAATCCCCAAAACATGCTTCTTAGGTTCATTGAAGACTCTTGCATTGTCTGTAAGTGTGAATGGGAGTGTGAGTGATTGTTTGTCTCCATATGTGCCCTGCGATTGACTGGCATCCAGTCCAGGGTGTACCCCACCTCTGGAACAAAGTCACCTCTAGTTCCCAAGACCCAAATAAAGAACAAGCGTAATGGAAAATTAATGGATGGTGTTTTTCCACATTAATATGAGAAAAGTAGAGAGCGCAACCAAGATGTGTCAACATTTTACGTCTATTTTCTCTGTGACACCTTGTTGAGAAATGATGCTGGTCAATGAGCTCCTGTCCTTCCACTGAGCGTGTCTGCGCTATTCAAATGGAGCGCCTTGAATTGATAGCTACACACAGAAACTCAGCGTGCGTCGCCCCGTGCCCTCTTGTTATCTTCAAATTACATTTCTGTCTGATGAAATGCATTTCACGCTTCATCGGGTCATGCGACAATAAGGGCAATCCCAGCCATTACATGCTTTGAAAACAGTGGGTGGCCGCTCACGATTTGACAGTTATTTCCGTACTTTTATCAACTTTGAGAATTTAAGCAATCATTCTTAAAGATGTAAAAGGCTGCTGCTGTCGATTAGAACAATAATTGGACACTGTCTTGTCTAATTATTACAGTAAAACTATCTGAAGGATGGTTCGAGTCCTGCTGAGATTAAAATCAGTATAATAAATAAATGATTTGATTGTTAAGGGTTCCATCGACTGTGTGAAATGAACTCTTGGCATTATTCTCCCACCTCATTAAAACAATATTTAAAGGCACAATTAATCGACTATTTGATCATTGTCCCCACTTTAATAACAAAGTTGTAACGGAATGGTGGTTCACACGTCACTTATTAGCATTCCTTCTTTTTTCACACAATTGTAAAAGGTAGCCAACCACTGAAAAAAAAAAAAACTTTAATAGCTCAACCAATCCTAAATTGAACAATAACATGTTTTTACTATGGAGTTTCCTCTTCGCTCATTTTCACATTCCCCATTTCTTGAAGTTGCTCCTTCTCGAATAAGTATCAAGAAAAAGCTAAAGAGTTCATACTTTGCCTGCTTTACTGAGGTCTCATGAGGTTCGTAGTTGTGCTTGGATGCATATTTTTTATTTTTTTGCACCATTTTTGGTCCAATTCCATCCATCCATCCATTTTCTTTACCGCTTATTCCTCACTAATTTAAATTTTACAAATTTAGAGGTTCGACTTCACATTCAATAGCTTAGCTTTTTTAGTTTCTAGTCACATCTTCATAACTGTTCTTTGATTACTTTAAGTCCACTATTTTATACATTTAGTTTTCATCTTGCGAGAGATGCATATTTTGCTGCTATAAAGTTTGTGGAGATGTTTTTACGGAGTATTATGATGAATGTGAAGTGGTCCTCTGCCTTTATTTTTGGCAGGAATTTCAGATTAGTTCAAAAATGCTTTGACTGTCGTTCAAGCAAAATCCTTCATCTCATACGAAAGAGTCCCCTAACTGAGTTGACCATGCAGAATGTTGAAATATGGACTCCTGGGCCTGGTCAGTCTTTTTTATAATGATACATCCAATGAGCCACTCTTTGGGAAGCCACTTAAGACATTCAGCTGCAGGCTGTGTACATATGACGTCAATTAAATCTGCGAGACATTGAAGCACAGATCCAAATGCATCTCTAAAAGCATCACATTGAACAAATTAATATATCAGTGACTTGTGTTGTTGTGCTACACTGGGTGAGTGAAAGGTGTTCCTAGTGGGCTATTTGAGTCATCAATCTGAACGGGAAATGGTGATTAAAAAGGCCATGACCTTTGGCAGCAATGTCATCATATCATGTGGGCAAATTTGCACATTAATTAGCACAACAGTGCCATATGAATAAGAGGGGAGCATGCGGCCTGAGGCGTTAATCTATACTCTAATGGATTTATGGAATAAGGTTATCTTGTGTGCAGTAAATTTACATTTAAAGCAGAGGGGCCGTGTCCTCTTGAGGGGTATCTTGAAATTGGTCGCAAATGAAGTCAAATCTTTTGCTAAATCATGAATGTCTGTTACGTTCACGTCACGGAATAATCTGTAAATGACTCCTTCCTTCTCTCCCCAGAGAGCGTGCGTGTGGCCTTAGTTGACGATCCATGATGATTCGTGTTGACGGACCACTCTGAGCTCCAGCCGCCGTTGTAGAATCCCTTGATGAAGACCAGGGGCAGAGTTTCCGCTCCAGGACGAGACCATGGTGAAAGCTCAGCGACACCAGCCAGTGAAAGATGGGAAGCGAGGTAAAGAAAAGGGAGGCGGGCTGAGAAAAAGCAAGGATAGAACAAAGGAAGTGAGGAGAAAGAGGAAGAAAGAGTCGCACACATGTTCGAAGAAGACATTGGCAGGTAAAGTTGGAGATACGCTGGATTGTTGTGTCCTGCTGACGCGTTTGGAGGAGAAAGGAGCTGCGGGTAAGCAGAAGAATGTGCAGAAAGCCTGCAAGAAACCAAGTGTTAAGGCGAATAAGAAACCACTATCTTCTCAAAGCAGGACCAAAACTCATAAATCTCATAAAAAGTTAAAGAAATCTGCTTGTCAACAAGCACTGGAACCAAAAAGTTGCCAATCTGACACCTCACTCATGTGGCCCCCGCTCGTTCCTGAGCCTCGCAGGAGAAGAATGGCTTCTCTCAACGCAGAGGCTGTCAACAGCCTGCTGCTCTACAGGGCCGATCCCTTGGCGTCCAATCTCGTTAAGAAAGAGCAATCTTCAACTGAAGCGCCATCTAAAGGTGAAAGTAGAGCTCATAAAGCCAAAAAGGTTCTTCGAGAAGGCAAAACAGACCTGAAGGAAAGTCGTAAAAAACAGAAGCGGTCCACAGCGGAGGCGCCGCCAGTCGACTGGTTGACTTTGTTTGCGCCGACCCCTCGGCGTCAGGCGGGGCTCACCGCTGCTACGCTGCTCAAACTCACCGGTTCCCTCTACGGAAGCAAGCGGCAAAAAAAGCAGGAGTCCAAGCCTGCCAGCGAAAGCAAAGCTAAGGCTTTAACTCAGGTTGAGATTAGCGGTAAGCCTTTAAGTGGAGCAACACTGCAGACCAAAAGAAGAACAAATCCAAAACACAATGAGCAGCTAAAGCACATTAAACAGGGTAAGGAGGATCTGGGCTCTCCGGCCCAAGGATTCTGTAGTCTTTGTAAAACGGAGGCTTTGGATCCCGAATGGAAGTCTGGTAGACAGGATTGTTTAAAAAATCCACTCCACTGCAGCTCCATGCTGGGATTCTCCTTAAAAACAATCAAAGAGGAGCAGGAGGAGACGGACGTCTCCTCCTGCTACTGCTGTAGCCAGGAGAGATGTGTGGAGTACTGTCACAGACTGGCCCTCTTCCTCAAGGACAAGGCCGTCAAGGAGCCCGACGACGAAGGCTCACTCTCAGAAGTGTTCCACCACCATCACCACCACCTCCACCATCACCACCTCCACCACCCGGCAGCCATAACCATTACGCCGCACGCGTACACCTGCTTCCCCAGCTATTGCGTCCACTTCAGCCACCCGGACACCTCGCCGTCCTCCATGACACCCGTCGCTCTGTGTCCAAAGAGCAGCAAGAGACCCAAACTGCTGCCCAGCTCTGGCCCGCAATCCTCAGGAATTTCCCATCCAGTCTACTGCTGCACCTCTGTGGAAGCGTGCTATGGAGAGCCCTGCAGGATCAATGGCTATACCACCTACAGTAGTGTGATTCCGGCCATTGCCAGAGGAGGGTGCACCAAATGCACCCGTGGCATCAACAGAGGTGAGTTTACAAATCCCCCAAAATATCTATTTTTATGTTGGCACTATCTGCAGTGTTTGAATTTTGTAGTCTTGGAGCAAAATAAACATCAAGATTGAGGGGATGTGTAGATAAGCAAGAGTTATGCTTTAGTGCAAAGTTCCACTGGAGTCATTTGCTACTCTTCCATGCATGAGTCCTATAATCCAGAGGGTCCCAACTGGGGGTACACAAATATACATTTCAAAGAGTGTGAAAAAACTGATTGGCATTTTGTAATTTCGTATAAATTAAAATGTACTGCTCAATTTAGGATACATTTGCCCTGTTAATCTGCAAATGAAACACAGTGGAAGCTCTGAGGGGAAAACAATTGTTTCAGAAACATTGGCTGTTCTGCGACCAGTTTCTCCCAGTAGGAAATAACAATTATAAACTTGTCACCATTATAAAACTATTTTTTTTTGTACTTTACCTTTTATTCATTTACCGTAACGTTTTAACATTACCCTTGAAAATAAATGGCTTCCACATAATTTTATTTTAAAAATGTGCATATTACAAAGACTCTTTGTAACTTTCACTATCAACTCAGACTAAACTTAACTTCTCCCTGACATACAGAGATCTTAGTCTCTCAGTCATTATGTATCCCTTCAATAATACTTCTTTGTCACCAATGACTGCTTTCATATTAGTCTGGGCTTTGGGGGCATCTTGTGACATTACAGAAAGCACAAAATATCCAAATGGGTGATTTTTTTTTTTTTTTTTTTTTTTGCAAACAGCTGAGGACACTTGGGCAAGACACTTAACCCACATAGCCCATAAATGAATGTGGTTGGATGCTTGGTGGTGGTCGGAGGGAACGTAGGCATAGAATGGCAACCACGCTTCCGTCAGACTGCCCCAGGGCAGGTGTGGCGACACATGTAGCTACCACCTCTAGGTGTGACTCTGGAGTGAATGAATAATGCATGCAATTGTAAAGTGTAATGCGTTATTATTATTATGATCCATCCATTTTCTGAGTCGCTTCTCCTCACTAGGGTCGCGGGCGTGCTGGACCCTATCCCAGCTATCATCGGGCAGAAGGCGGGGTACACCCTGAACTGGTTGCCAGCCAATTGCAGGGCACATACAAACAAACAACCATTCGCACTCACATTCACACCTACGGGCACTTTAGAGTCTCCAATTCATGCATGTTTTTGGGATGTGGGAGGAAACCGGAGTGCCCGGAAAAAACGGGGAGAGAACATGCAAACTCCACACAGGCAAGGCCAGGGATTGAACCGTGAGGCTGTGAGGCCTCAGAACTGTGAGGCTGACACTCTCACCAGTCGGCCACCGTACCGCTATTATTATTATTATTATTATTATTATTATTATTATTAGGATAGGTTCCACAGAAGAAAACGCAAATGGGTATATTTCTGAGTAGCGAGAATCGGCGGGGTTCACTGTATACACTTGAACAGGGAGATTCCTGCGTGCTCTTTGGTAGTGAGTCCCATAGACAAAATGCTGCTGACGTTTCAATGGATATTCCATTGAGTAGCCAAGGACAGAGGTCGTTTTAACACTGCATTCCCAGTAAATTGGTGCATCAGAGACATAACAGTAGAGCTCGGATTTATACGCAAGGATTAAGTGCGCGTTCACACAGCAGTTGCAGCTTGCCCCATTAAGATAATTGGAGTCGAAGCGACAGCGACAGTTGCTTCCAACACGAAGGGGTGTGGACAGGGAGTCTCAGCTGTTAAATCTACAGTCTGATCGCAGCTGCCGGCATTCTACTTCTGTTACAACTCTGATACTATGTCAGAAGCTGGCAAAATAGAGACATGGTCTGTCCTTACTTTCTGTTGCACTTCCAGGCTCCATTGCATCACTTTTCTAAAGGGTACAAGAACCTTCTTTGGGGGGGGGGAAAAGAAAAAAAAAACACCACCATAATCTTTGCAACAAAGGTATCATCTGAGTCATATTAGCAATGACAGGAAATGTCAGTATTATTTACTAAGGTACGTTAATATGACCTTAAATGTTGAGTTGGAGGAATTTTCCCAGACTGTGCCAATACAAATAAAAAAGGGCCACTAGGTCCAATCAATTCCAATCATCTCAGGTTGCACTTGATAGTCTCAGAGTGTGAAGTCATTGTAGTATAAGCTGTCTTTTAGAAATAAAAAAGCTGCTAAAAAATTAAATATTAACTAGTTAAGTACAGTTCAGTGCTGACTGCGTAGCAGCTATTCTGGCTGTGCTTCTTTGTTGTACCTCCTTATCCTTATTGCTTAGTTCTCATGTGCCTTCTTGATTTGTTTGGGAGTTTGCCTCGAAAAATCGAGTTTGCCTCGAAAAATCTTCACAAAAAAGTGAAGGCTGTCAATCTCGGCAAAAAAATACCTTTTATTGATTTAGCTACGGGGCAGCTGTCTATAAGTGAACAATCCTTTATTTGCATGCATTTTTAGAATTAATGAATCCGAGACACTGTTTATGTGCTTTAGTGCTTCTGTTTTGGTTAACGACAGAGATAGATCAAAGCCCAGTCTAATAGAAAAGTAGTGCTTTGGCACCATTTTGTGGCATGTTTAGGTAATATGGGCTGGGCGCAGGATTCCTTTATGTACCTTATTTTCTTGATGGGAAAGGGGAGGCATCTATTTGTCTTCAATGGATGATGTGCAGTCATCCCTCACCATATCGCGTTTCAGTTTTCCCGGTCTCACAGTATTGCAGATTTTTTAAAACGAACATACCTAATTTTACATAGTGGATTTTTTTGCTGGAGTGCGGGGTTTTTGCGGTGGTCATTTTTCTACACGGACTGTTACTGCTGTCATGTAGCAATAACCGCGAGCCAGCAGGATAGAGTGCATAAAATAGAATGTCCAAAGTTTCGGATCGTTTCACACTTAAAAAAAAAAAAAAAAAAAAAAAAAAAAAAAAGAAGATGAAGTCCAATGTGCCTACTGGAATGCAGAACTCACTGACACAACTGCATGTCTATGGTAAAATAAATATCATTAGCTAATTTAATTTAGTACCACCGTTCGTTAGAAAGGATTGGAATCCCTCCACACATGGTCAAGGATAGACACAGCCGCCGGTGAACTTTCAATCTCTTTATTGAACAAACGGTATTAAATGCACACGTAAAAAAAAAAAAATAACCATTACTGCACTATTTGCAGGTCCAGAGGCACTCAACACGCAAACTAGCTAACGGTTAACAGCCAACTGCTATCCTTAGTCAACAACAGCCAACCAACTACAGTATAGACTCGCATTCGCTGACTCCCACTTCAAGTACTTCATGCACTACACTGTGTGTATGTAGCACATAGACACGTCGCCAAACAAAAAATACCGCCCACCAGCTCAACAAATTCACCAAGCAAACAAATACTGTATGTGCCGCTTATCAGACAATAACGGTGTTGGCTCATGCTAATGTGCGCAACCAACAAAACCCCTACCTTTTAGCTTTGACATGGTAGCAGGGGCGTCGCACCCTTGGGGGATGTGGCTGTTTCTGCATGATAGTGCCTTCTGCATAGTGTTTTAAACAGTGTAGTCCTGCTCTGGATCTTTTCCCAGCGTTGCTGGGCATGTCCTGGGCAGAGAAACTCTGTGTGGGGGCGGTTATTATGGGACCAAGCGGAAGTTCAGAACGGCTTGCATTTTCAGAAATACGCAGATAAGAAAAGATTTACTTGCTTGTTTAATTTCACACTTGATGGATGGGCAGACACTCAAGAGACTCAAGCATTTGTATGCAAGCAATTAAAAAGCCAATTTTTCATAATATTCCCCCTTTAATAAATACTGCAAATAACCCTTCGATAAGTGCACAGCAACTATGCACATTGTAGATTAGTGTTGATTAAGACAATAGGATTACCGAAAGTTTAGTTAAGCACATGTTCATAAGTGCGGTGTAGTTATTATGCGGCTTCAGACTAGACTAGAACATGAATACACAAATACACACATACAAACAATATGAACACTTTTTCTATGTGTGCATCAGCACAACACACGCTACCCATGAAAATTCTCACTGACATGCACACATTGTGGTTTACAACAGCACACTGGAAGGAATGAGACACTGACACCCTCATTATTTACAACAGTCTATCAATGCTATATCACAGGAGGAAACCACTTGTTAACCTCTGCATGATCTAAATAGCAAACATTTCACTGGCAGATTCTAAAAAAAACTCACATTGCTGCCAGAATTAACTATTCAATTAAGAAGAAAGAGAAAAAGTAAAATAAAATAACTGATTGGTGGCTCACTGTGCAAAGACACTGATTACTAATCAATGACTGGAGCCATCAATAGTACAATTTCCTATACTCTACTGTATACTGTATTATAATTAATCGTTATATCATTATATATCACTTCCAATAATAATATACTTGGCACTCATTATGCAAATATGACTGTAACATAATTGGACTATATTTATTACTTACCGTATACCAACACGCAACATCTTAATCATCTTTTTTTATTTCGTTTAATCCCTCCTCAATGCTGCTCTTTGTTTTTATTTGACCTTTATGGCTTGTACTTATTTATTATTAATACGAGTGTTTTGTGTGAATATTGGAGCTGTGATCGGAGTGGGTAGTATTATAGTACGTCTAAATTTTTTTACTTACGTTTATTATTAGTAAATGTCAATGTAAAAATTAATAACGCTTTGAGGTACCAAAGTAGCATTTTTATCTTAATGCATATTTTTTTTTGGTACTGGATCTCATTACATAGTGTAGGTGTATCTAACAAAGTCTCCGTTGTCTTTTTCACCGTCTCACTGCCTTCTGGTCCTCCCTCAGACGACTACTCATCAACGCTCAAGGACCACCACAACCCGTCCTCCATCCCCATCTGCCCCAGTCCGACAACCCTCACTGGCTGCCCCATTCCCGCAGTGCCTCCAGCCGCCCAATCAGTGCCCCCTGTTCAGACGCCACTGTCCGACCCCAGCCAACCGCAGCCCTCGCTGCAGGTGGCCAAGGATTGTCCGCAGAGCGCCAAGCCTCCCAGCGGGTCCCGGTCTGGCGCCCGCAGCACAGGCAGCTTTAGTTCAACTGTGTTCCCACTCAAAAAGGAAAAGAAGCAAAAGCTGGGCTCTGCCAGCGCCAGAGGGCAAACGCTTGCCAAGCAGCCCAAGAACGGACGCCAAAAAAGCACCAACGGCTGGCGGCCCGTCGGCCTCCCCTTTGAAAAAGAAGTTTTCTCTCTGGTATGTAGACAGAAGTCACTCTGCTGCTTTATGTCGCTGCCACTATGCATCATGGTTCCCTGTTGATTTGTTAGGATTTCGTATTAATTTTCTCCTTAAAAAATAATGAAAATACCATTTATTAATATTTGATTTATCTGCTTTATAAAACATCTAAATGTTGAAGCCTTACCTTTTTTAGAGTACCCCTTTTTAAGTTGTTATTTTGTAGTCATAAGGTTTTGAGCGTTTTCCTCCTGTTCCAATACAGTATCCCCCCGCCTATTCGCCTATTTGTTACTTGTGAATTCACCAATTGGAACATTATTCTCAGAACCTATCCTCCGATATACTCACCTATTTGCTATTTTTGCACTCTTTCTAAAGCACTCTAAGGTGCCACAAGATGGCGGAAAAGTCCTATCTAATAGATAGATAGAAGGTACTGCTTTAATTCCATCCTGTGGCTTCTACAGGCAATTAAAAATAATTTGAGGGGGGTGGGCTTCAATTACTCGAGGTTTTTTCTTTCTTTTACGGTACACACATACCGATTTGTAACATCGTAACCTTTTTTTTTTTTTTTTTTTTTTTTTTTTTTTTTTTTTTTTTTTAAATGTGAGAGGGTCGACACGACACGGAAGAAATCATCATTGATTTGACGACACGGAAGAAATCATCATTGATTGACTATAAGAGGAGTCAGCATGTGCTGACTCCTCTTATAGTGGGTGGTGTCATCTGAGAATTTGGCTTTTGCTGACTTCGTAAAAGGGGGAAAATGTTCTAATTCAGCCTGACTGTCGTTATGTGTGTTACTCTACTTAAATGAAGTCTCATCTGTCACTATTATGCCATTGAGGTTCTTACCTGACAGGTTAGGCACATTTACACCAACATTACCAGGGTCTTTTAATGTTGGTACAGTTCTCGGTCTGTGCAAGTTGCGGCTTGAGGTCCTCAGAATTTACACACATGGACAAAATTGTTGGAACCCTTCCTTTAAAGAAAGACAAACCCACAATGGTCACTGAAATAAATTACTAGAATTTGACAAAAATGTATCTTGACAAGCCACAGGATCTCTGGGAAAATAGCTTTGTCCTGAGACAAGAGCCTTTTGGCAAGTTACATCAACTCTAATTTTAAAGAACATCATCTGTGAAAAATGAAGGAGCCTCTGTTATGTTCTGAGGTTGCTCTACATCTGACAAAGGATGCCTTGACTCTGTGCAGGGTACAATGAAGTCTCAAGACTATCAAGGCATTCTGGAGTAAAATGTGCTGCCCAGTGTCAGAAAGCTTGGCCTAAGCTGTAGGTCATGTTAAAAACCCAAAACACACAGCTAAAAACACCACAGCAGGGCGGAGAACAAAACATCGGACTAATTTTAAGAGTGTGACTCTGAATCCTGTTTAACTATAATTTGTGATAGAAGCTGAAGCAAAGCAGTCTGGCTAATGCGCCCTTCCAACCTGCTGGAAAACAGCTGGAGCCAAAAATACCTGTCGACAGGTATATGAATCTAATAAAGAATTACAGAAATCTGCCCTCCGATGGGCTGGTGACCAGTCCAAGGTGTACCGCTCTTCTCCCCCAAGGTCAGAAGGGATAGGCTCCAGCTCACCTGCAACCTTAATGAAGATAAGCGGTACAGAAAATGAATAGTGGAGTTGCAGAAATCATTTGATGCAGTAATTACCTGCAGGGTACCGTCATGGTTGGTTGTTTATTTAAATAATTCTGTTGGACCATAAAAAAGGCAATGTGTGATTCTCACAACATTTTCATCCACCCATCCATTTTTCGTACAACTTATCCTCACTGGGGTCGCGGGCTTGCTGTACACCCTGAAATGGGCGCCAGCCAATCACAGGGCACATATAAACAAACAACCATTCAAACCTATGGGGAATTTTAATGTTCATCAAATGTAAATATCATGTTCCTCCAAATGTTCAGAGTCAAATGAACTTCCTGCAGCACATTCCAGTCAATCAGAGGGCATATATAGACAACTATTCACAACTATGGGCCTATGGTTTTTGGAATGCGTGAGGAACCCAGAGAAAATGCAGAGATTTGACCTTGAACCTCGCAATTGTGAGGTAAATATGCTAACCAATACCACACCGTGCTGCCCCCAACACAGACTATTTTGATTAAAATGGTTCAAAGGGTGCAAGTTTTAAAGCACACAGAAATTGTAAAAAGACTGTGAGGCAGGGAGCAAGAGATATCAGCTGATAATGATACATTTTGTCTTATCTTGGCCCGTTTTTGTCCGGGTTGTGGATTATTGTTGTTATTGTTTTGTAGGTATGGGTTGGAAGTGTTTTTCAGAGAAATATTTACGCTAATTAGGGCTTTTCCACTGCGTTAACGCAGGACAGCGGTAGACTATGGCGCATTCAGACTTTGGTACAAGTTCGGGTTAGAGTTGTCAAGTTGTCCAAGTTGGAAGGTCATTAGAGTCTCAAGGATCCGCTTGATTCATATTTCTGTTGAGACGCAAGAGTCACTCAGTCCAAATCCTATCCTGCAGCTTCTTACTCCAGAGCCCCTCACATCTTATCTGTCTCTGGTCGCCAGACAACTCGACTCACTGCGCCCTGTTACATGTGTTATCCCAGGGAGAGGAAGCTCTGGTGCCGAGGAAGTGTTTCCAGGGAGTCCAGAGGGACGGAGAGCTGATCCGGGTCAGGGACACGGTTCTGCTGAAGTCTGGGCCGAGGAAAAAGTCTCTTCCTTACGTTGCAAAGATCTCTGCGCTGTGGGAGGAGCCTGAGACAGGTAGCAGACATACTGTAAATTTGTACTTAACATGATGTCAAATGAGATGACTGTATATACACAATTTAGGTATATTCAGCTTTCTGGTGAAATTCAGGATAAACCTAAAATGCACTAGAACCTTTGTCTAACTGTTAAATTGTTCAGTACTTTGTGCACACCTTGCTGTTCTCTTACAGGGAACTGAAGGGCAAATTTCAGAACGTATTTGAGCCATGCCTTTCTGTGGCTCTTCCAGTCTTTCCATATCTCTGTTGTTGCTGATGACACTCTAATCTTTTTGGCCACTTCCCTCTGTGAACATCCTGTTTGAAGCCTCGCAATGGCGAGGTACTGTTGAACAATTGTTGGGTGTCATCTTTACGTCAAAATGTGAACAAGAGGACTGTTGAAATACCAATTTTTATTCAACCAGTAAACCTATTGGTCGATTCATGGATCAAACACCTGTTGTGAATTTTACCGTTCAGCTCCTTGTTGCAAAACGTACCGAAACATTGCATTCAAATGTTGAGATAAGGTCAAATGAAGTTTATTTGGAAAGGTTATAGTGCATTTAGGGTTCATCCTGCAATTTCCCTTCAAAGCAGAATATCCCCAACCTTTTGTGAGCAATGTATTATATGCATTTTTTTTTTTTTTTTTTTTCCCAGGAGAGTTGATGATGAGTTTGTTTTGGTACTACCGTCCAGAACACACACAAGGGGGGCGCGACCTTAATGTGCATTGTCAGGTGACAAGCATATTCTGCTCATTTTGCAATAAAGTCATAGACTGATAAATGATTGTCTAAGCACAGCCCACGTACTGTAGCTCAGTGGTGGCTCTTCAAACATCCAAATTACAACCTTGCTGATATTCATTTTCAGAATGAGATCTTTGCGTCCCGTCACCAGGATGTGAACAGCGTGGCCTGTATTGAAGACAAATGCTATGTCCTGACACTGGCACAGTATTGTCGGTAAGAAACATATCAATTTCATCTTCTCATGTTTGGCTGGTTATGTCCTGACATCAGCAAGTTTATAATTATCTGAATGTACGAAGCCGCAACGGCTGTGCGAACACGCAGTTGAGACACGGCGGTGTCTGTCAAAACGATTGTGCAGGGGTGGGGATACACGTGGTCCACAGACATATTCAAGTCGCCCGCGGTTATCACCACCTCATCGTGTATTTAATCACATTGTCTTATGCGACACCGGCCAAGTGACAATGCTCCCATCACGCACGGATCACTCTCTCCATGCACGTGTCATTGCGCCTCACTTAATGGGAATGAATGAAAGTAAGCCGCTTTGATTGCCGGCAAATAAAGTCTGTTGTGTTTATGCCCATCGGCGCAGACAGCCCCTTTTGCAAGATTAACACAACCTGGTCAAACCCGCCCGCACGTAGCGTTACGCCACGCACCACGACAGATTTGCGCTCGTCAGGAAAATAGAGCTCATAATATTATTTCTGTTCATTCACAAGAACATATTGTAACAGCAGCTGCCTGTTGACAAACACGTTTGTGTTTAAACATGCCTTAAACGTTCATATATTGTACACACAATCTAAACCTGAACCTATCTATCCATTCACAAACGCATGTAATGCAAACATCTGTCGGTTCATTTACAAACACACATTCAATGTAAACGTCTGTCAATTCACAAACACACATTATAAATGCATTTGTCAATTCACAAGCACGTAATATAACAAGATATCTGTCCATTCACATATATTTTTGTTTTTGTTTGGGAACATGTGCAAATGCGGTGGACGACTGGTTAGAGCGTCTGCTTCACAGTTCTGAGGACCGGGGTTCAATCCCCGGCCCCGCCTGTGTGTAGTTTGTATGTTCTCCCCGTGCCTGCGTGGGTTTTCTCCGGGTACTCCGGTTTCCTCCCACATCCCAAAAACATGCATGGTAGGTTAATTGACAACTCTAAATTCCCCGTAGGTGTGAATGTAAGTACGAAAGGTTGTTTGTTTGTATGTGCCCTGCGATTGGCTGGCAACCAGTTCAGAGTGTACCCCGCCTCCTGCCCGATGATAGCTGGGATAGGCTCCAGCACGCCCGCGACCCTAGTGAGGAGAAGCGGCTCAGAAAATGGATGGATGGATGGATGGAACATGTGCAAATGATATTAATCAGGAAGAAAATATTCCTTGGACCAGAGTGAAGCTCTGTGAGCAAATTTCCATCCATAGTCCACCACACAGATTCCAGAAATGACCAGAAAACAGACAATAAATTCTACAGTGCAGTGTACAAAGTGTAATTACATACATTAATAAGTAAAAGTACAAATCTAATTGTAAACACATTTTATGTACTGTCTGTACATTCACAAACAAAGATGATTGAAACATGTTCATCCATTCAGGACACATAAAACACTAAATTGACATTTGCTTTCTTGCTTCCAGATTTTGTGCCTTGGTAAAACGCCGAGGGGACGGCGTACCCGACAGTGCCGCCTTCCTCCTGGTACCCCCTGTCGTCGGCCACGCCGCACCCAGCCACCGCTGCGTGCCGGACGACATGGACCCAGAACTGGTGTTTTTCTGTCGCCATGTCTACGACTTCCGCTACGGACGGCTCCTCAAGAACCTGCAGTAGCGCCGGGCGAACGACAGAATGACACAGAGACGTGAGATAAGGTGGTTTCATCCGCCTCTCCTTAAATGAGCTCCGAGCCCCGCTGCCTGCGAAAGGGAGGGCCTGGAGGTTTGAGGATGAAGGAACGTGAGATTAGTTTCTCTTTGAAATTTCACAATGACATGGCACACACTTGTGAAGTAAGCGTTAAGGTCTGATACGTTGCATCGAAGCGATAATAGCTGTCGAAATGGTTTTAATCATACACTGCTTCCTGTCTTGAGTGCGCTATATGTGGAACGTTCTCCTGCAGGTCTTAGAAGTGTGCCATTTGATGGATTTGAAGGAGCTTATATGTGACTAATGGAACTATCTGCCTATCACTCGCACACAGATGCAACATCAGAGGCCTTTACTTCCGTCATAGCTCTTTAAAGGAGATTTCTTACTGTGAATGTAGGACTTTAACTGTCCTGCAATCATATAACGATCACACTGAAAAAGATGGGGGGAGAGAGAGAGAGAGAGAGACATAATTTTTTTTATAATAGAAGGGGGAAAAAAATCTAACAAACTCTGTTAATTATTTCCTTAAAATGCAACACAGCAGTTTCTTTAATCATGGATGGCGAACATACCTGGTGGCCAATGGAAACACTTGGAAAAAGTATATACATAAATGACCTAATTAAACCTAAAACTGAAATAATGGACATAACAAGCCATATTAATAAGTTGGATTGTTAAAATTTTCAAATGTCCAAAAGTGGACATTCAGGGTTGTCATAGCACAGAAACTAAATGCTAACTTAGCTTAGCAAGAAAAAAGTGTTTCGTACAAAATTGTCTAAAAATTGACTAACTTAGCTTAGCATCTGAAACCAAATTTAGCACAATTCCCTGAATACAGATATTACATTAATTCATGTGTGGCAGACACTTCTGGCGACCAATGGCGATACTCGGAAAAAGTATAAATATTAATGACGTAACAATATCTAAAACTGTGATTTAATTTAACATCTCAAATTAATAATAAGTTGTTGGGACATGCAGCGTCATAGTTTATTGAAAATTACAAATTATTCAAAAGTGGACTCACAGGGTTGTAGCAAAGCAACCAAATGCTAAGTTAGCTTAGCATAAGGGATGTAAGGAACAAGGAAAAAACTGTTTTTATACTAAATTGACACTTGGACTTGCAGGGTTTTTATAGACAACATCGTAACTTAGTTTAGCATCTGAAACCAAATCTAACAAAATAGCGATCTACTCAATTGTAAAGTATTTTCTTAAAACTCAACACAAAAACTATTAAATAACAGATTTCTTACATAGTATTTGTCAGACACATCTGGTGGCCAATGGTGATGCTTTTTTTTGGGGGGGGGGGGGGGGGGGGGGGATATGTGAACAAACATGATGAAGTACCAGAAATGTGAATCTATTTGTAGTCATTGCTGTATGTTGTACACGTACGTGCGCTTTAATGTTTTGACATGGTGAAGCGGACATCACATTTGATGGACGGCCAATGGAGATAATTGTTTAACAACTAATACTAATTAATGATGTCACAAATCACATTAATAAGTCGTTCCCTATGCAGTGTCAAATTTTGTTAAAATTTCCTAATCCAATTCGAAAGTGGACTAAATTGTCATAGCACAAGTACCATATATATAGCTAATGGAAAATAATATTTAAATAAACTGTAATTAATGATTAAACAATAATGAATTAATCATTAAATCATTTAGCTACACTTTATCACATTTTAATAAACAGCCAAAATCATCAGAAAGTGGACATGCGGGATTGTAAAGATAATACAGATGATATGTTAACTTTAGCTCAGCATCTAAAACTGAAACTTTGCTTAAAATGGTAAATGCGCTGCTCTTCTCCCTAAAAAATAAAATCAAGATTTCAGGATGGAAAAAAAAAGCAACACAATAGATATAATATAGCAAAGATTTTGGACTTTGTAGTTGGTGAACACATCTGTCAACTAATGGAGATATTTGGTTAAAAAAAAGTGAGAAATTATTAAATTTGACCTAAAGATGTAATTAATGATGTCATGACAAAAAAATTATAATTTTTAAAAAGAAATTATTGACAAGTCAAAATCATTAGAGGGTGTATTTACCGGGTTATAATAATACAGTGATGATATTTTAACTTAGCTAAACATCTAAAACTGCAACACAGTTGAAAATGCCAAAAAAAAATGGTTGGTTTGTTTAAAAAAACAAATATACATATTTTTTTTTTTTAAATCACCAGAAACAGTTTTGAAGAATTTCTTTAAAACGCAAATCTTTAAAGAACAGCTTTTGGACTAATATAGATATTTGCTGTAATGATAACAAATATGAATTTAATGAAATTAATAAATGTCTTCTTCAGTCACTGAGTTAAGCAGCATTGACAGGATATGAAGAATACGGAGAATTACAATATCTTGGCAAATGTTAGAATCATTACAAAGTAGGTTTACAGGCACAGAGACAATTCGCTAACTTGGCATCGAAAACTGAAACCAGGCTCAATAAAGTACCTTCAAAGAAGCCATTGATAATAATACTGATGAAGTATTTTCATGTACAGGTGTTCATTCATGTTAAAAAAACAAAACAAACAAAAAAAAGGTTCCATGTCACATTTTTAAGTGACCTCGGAAGAGATTTTCCACTGTGTGACGCACACGTGCGCTCAAAAAAAAAAAAAAAAAAGTCCAATTGAGTTGAATTGCAGGATGGAAAAAGCATACCTTGTAGCTTGTGAAAAGGCTGACTGTGTATTTACATCTTATCTACGTTGACGTCCGACTGCAGACGGCGTCAGTTAGTCACTATATATTCTTATTCTCCACGCGCAGAGTCAACATGTATTCGGTAGAATGGTAGGTAGCATTTAGGTGACCTGATCGCTGATTCATTCCTCTACGTTTGAGAGAAGATAACCTATTTTATTTATTAGAGAGAGAGAATAAAAATCTAATTTATTTTCCAGAGGTCATTTTAAAAGAAGACTTTTTAGACGAGAAGAAATCTCAAGTTGCCTCGCTTTTTAGCTGCACTGTCCAAGACATATTTGCAATATATACGCTACTCAGAACAACTTCGGGATATTCGGCTTTAGGGTGTCCTTTCATACTGAACGTTCAACAGTTGCATATGTGCATTCAAACATTTCAGATTAAGTTAAGATGTAAAGGTTATAGCGCATTTTAGGTTTATCTTGAAGTTTCACCCGAAGGCCGAATAGTCCAAACTTTTTGTGAGTCGTGTATATATACACCCTAGTCTATGTGTGACTGACTGACTGACTGCTTGAGCTTGTTTGCTCGATCAGAGCCATTTCAATTCATTGTTGTGGCGAATTACTGAAGGCAGTTTAAAGTACATATGGAACATCCCCAGACATTTATTTGGAAAGGTAATGAGGCTTGACGCAGCTCATTCATGGGATCTTAACAAAAAGATTTGGGATAAGACGCCCGTATCCGAAATGTGCAGATTAACAGTCATTGAAGCTAACTTAGTTTGATAATTTTGCGTAACGGACATGAGAGCTGTGTCCAAAATATCGCAACAGAAATGATAAATCTCACCAATTAAAATCCCAATGCAGAAATAATAGAATAATTTCTTCCCTGGGTGCACTTGTTTTACACAAATGTTTGAAAATTACAACTTTGCTTCCAGCCAATGTTAATATCAAAGTTTTAGTCATCTGCCCCAGGAAACACACGTCACAAAAAAAGGAAAAAAATATGCTTTGGGTTTGAGCACAAATGCCAGATTTGGGGGGGGGGGGTCTTTTTTTTTTTGTATTATTATTCAAATAAATCACGAATTTGGGAGATGCATGCTTTTTATTGGACAAATATGAAGAAGTCTTTAATGTATTATAGTTTGGCCTGTTTAGCAAATACGTGCAAAAACTCCTTTGTTTTTGTTTTGATGTATATGAAAATACTATTTTTCACTTCTCATTCTAATTTTAATGCATTAACATTTTTTACTACTAGACACCTGCCTAATAATCAACCTGTTTCAGAAAATAATTTGCCTAAACCAGTTGGAAATGAAAACAAAAGGTTTTTTTTTCAGAAATAGAATTTATGATGCAAATTTTAATATCTAAAAGGAATTTCCCTTTTTTTTTTCTGTTTTTTTTTTTTTTTTTTTTTGTTTTTTTTGGGCGGGTGGGACAAAAATGCAATATTTTACCTTTTTTTGGTTTGTGTAATGGTGTAGTTCTTGGCTTGCACAAACCTCATTTGGACGTTCCTTCTTGAGGAAAGTGGCCCATATTTCGTATAGGATGGAGTGCTTAACTTTTCGTATGATTTCCTACTAAATTCTGGTGAGCACATGCAATTGGTGTGATTTGATATGAATGACAAGCAATGGATGGATGAAGAAAGACTGCTTTGCTTAAGCGCCAATGAATTGATGAAAATCCTATTGGGTGTTCTTAAATTATCTTAAATTACAGTAGAGTGCAGTATACATGCAGTATGGCCTTAGAAGTCGCTCAGCCCTCCTGATGAATCAACATGTGTGATACTAGATGTCTTAATAGGTCCTCTGTGCCTGTTCCTGTAAACCCATATTTAATAATAAAAAAATCTATATATCTATAAATATATATTCAGAGTGTTTTTCCAAGAAGAGAAATGTGAGCAGTTAGTTTATTTTTTATGTAACTTCCAAATGCCTTTTCTGTCATTTAAGTCAGAGGACACTGGTCTGATGTTGAATTGCACCCACAAAGAGAAACAAAAGGGGAGTATAGAAATATGAATTTATGAATATCATTCCTGTAGATGTAGAAGAACGTTGAAAATCAAATAGCTACATGTTGGGGGTTTTTATTCTGGTGTGAGCTGTTTATGTTCATATTCTCTTGCATGGCATTTTGGAAGTATCTTGGAAATATTAATCACAGCACAGTTTATTTGTATTGACTGAAATGGACCTCTGTAATATAAGAAAATATTTAATTGTAATAAATAATATGAGTTTAAAGTGATGTGTGTGTGTGCGTGTGTGTGTGTGTGTGTGTAATTAATGTTTCTATGGGCAGCCGAGTGGATTGTAATGTATGTATATTACTAATGAGGACATCCTCAATAGAAAATGTTTGATTTTTTTTTTATGGTTTACCAAAGAAGTTAACTGTTGCAGTAACAGCTATTATCCACAAGAGGGCTCTCTAGCCAAAAGGCCAACATCCAATATGAAACAATGCTATCCATTCATCCATTTTCTATAGCACTTGTTCTCATTAGCGTCGTAAATGAGCTGGAGCCTTCCTCGTCTTACTTTGGGGAAAAGGCAGACTACACCCTGATCGCCACCTAATCGCAGGGCACATATAGACAAACAACCATTTACACTTGTATTCACACCTATGGATAATTTTGTCTTCAAGGAACCTATCGTGCATGTTTTTGGAATGTGGGAGAAGTCGGAGTACCCTAAGAAAACCCACGCAAGCATGGTGAGAACATCCAACCTCCACGAGTTGAACCCCTACACTATCAGTGACCTAAAGACAAAAATTCCCCCGTTTTGAGGGGGCAGTCCTGTCCCATGCAAATAAGCCACTGCTTATACCGCCTCCCCTACAGTGGGGCTGATACAGTGTACAGCGTCCGTTACTGTAACAACCGGGTCAGAGCTAGGGTGTTCCGAGCAGCTACTTGCAAGCCCCTGCAAAGATGAAGTAAAAGCATAGTTTGTATTTTTTTTCTCACGGAAGCAGCACTCATCACCAAGCTGCCGAATTACACGTGTCACTGAGAGTCACAGTGCTTCTCAAACTTCTCACTCCACTGTACCCCACTGTAATATTATGCAATTTGAACAGTAACCATGCTCTTAAATATAGGAAAATAAAAACTACTTAAATAATGATTCAATTAAAATGTGCAATTGTATTTTATTTGTTACATCTTAGCTGTACTTAGGCAGTGATTCTTTCACATTCCACTAGAGGGAGCCTTCAAGAAACACTGATGTAGCGGGTCTGTGCATGTGGCGCATGCAGCAGACACGGCAAACAAAAATACAGTGGAACCTCGGTTTAACAGACTAATGGGGGCGGGGACGTCTGTTAAATCCGATTGTCAGTTAAATTGAAGCACAAAATCTCTAACTTAAAATACCCAGTGCAATATAAAATTAATCCATTCATTTTCCGTACTGCTTATCCTCACTAGGGTCGCGGGCGTGCTGGAGCCTATCCCAGCTATCTTCAGGTGAGAGGCGTGTACACCCTGAACTGGTCACCAGGCAATCACAGGCCACACATAAACAAACAACCATTCGCACTCATATTCACACCTACGGGCAATTTAGAGTCTTCAATTAACCTGCCATGCATGTTTTGTTTTTTTTTGGGGGGGGGGGGGGGTGACCGAAAACCCACACAGGCACGGGGAGAACATGGACACTCCACACAGGCGAGGCCGGATTTGAACCCAGGTCCTCAGAACTGTGAGGCGTATGTACTAACCAGTCATTCACCGTGCCGCTACAATATAAAATTATTAAAAAAAAAAAAAAAAAAAAGCTTTAAAATGTTTGAAAAGTTTATCTAAATTTATCTCGCTAGTGCATGGGAGGGGTGATTTTGAGTTCCAACTGGACACTATTTTCTGTCTGTTAAATCTGAGGTCTGTTAAATCGGGGTCCGTTAAGGTTCAATGTACGATTATTTGATTTACTTGGTTAATTCCACACTTGATGGGTCGGCAGGCACTCAAACATTAAAAAGTCACTGTTCAATAATGTCCCTTTAAAAGGTGAAAATGACACAAAATGTTTATATTTAAATGTTCCATAATGTATTCCTTTCTTAAAAGCTCAATAAATATATGCTTGATTGTGGATATAAATATGTATGATTATGAGCCCTGTGACGGTCTTGATCACCACCAGGAGGGAAACCATTTTCATTTACGAGCTTTGCAGCTACGTGTTAAATAACACCTTGTTCCAGGATGACTTTTTAGTACAGTATACACTAAGTGAACACACACCTGACCTTGTTTTTTGTTCAGTGTAATTTTACATTACTTTGAAAAACGTTTTGAAATGATTTCGTGTGGTGTCTTTTTTTATTCTTACAGGGGTTTGTTCACTCTCTGTCCCATTCTATACACTGTATCTATTAAAAGCATGAGTCTTAAGGGAGGAAACGCAGTAATCTTCCGTTTAAGGAGGATTGATGTGTCTGCAATTGAAAAAGTACCTGGGAAAATAAAATAGAAAAATAGACATGAAGAATATGGGAGATTGTTGTCACATGTAGGACACAGCCAGTACTTGTCTGATAGTCTCTGCAGTCTCTTTGCTTTTGCACTAAAGCATTGCACACATACTGGTAATCAGGCCAAATTTAAGCATTTTCCCCCTTTCTGATCAAAATCAACAAAAGTCAGATTATCAAATATCTGAAAGATTATCCTGACCGATGATCCTGTCTTTTAACGCTGGTATTGTGCTTGAACAACACTACATTTGCGTTTTTCAAGTGTTTCTGAAACTAACTCATGGTATTGCGGTATCCTTACATTATGCTGAACTATAGAAATAATTTTGTATAGTCCTTATTTTCTGGCGGGAGGTAATGTGATGCATTATTTTGACAATGTTCCTCCAATGGCCAGTTAATTGGTTAACCCTAAAAACTTATTTTTTATGTTCATACTGTAAATTAATATTTTTGTATTGTATTTCTTGGTTCATGGAAAATGATTTAAGACATTATGATTATACAAGATAGGACTGTCTACCTTTTTCATCCTGGAGTGGGTTTAATTCCGATTGAAAGGCTGATGTGACAAATTATATTTTCTCCTGATTTTTACCATATTTTATGGGTTCACACCACATTTTTGCATATCCTATTAACACACAATCACAACGATACCTATCGGCTTTTCGCTTTCACGTCTTGGTGTAGGTAACTAAAATTAAAGGTAAAGAAAGTGAGGGACTTGAGAAAGGAAGAGCAGATTGATTGTGTTAATTTTCAGTTCATTTTCCAAAACTGCCAAGTGTGAGCCCTTTCAAGGTGTTTCCTACACCTCACTCCATGACAGCCAACACTTCACAAAATGTCTTCATTCGTGTATGAAGTCAGACTATTGATGAAGCCTTAAATCTTTTATTGAAAACATGGCTCAAACATCATTATGATGTGGGGTAAACATGAACATGTCGATTCACCTTCGAAAGAATGCATTTTTACATGAATTTAAGCATCTACATTTTTATACTGCATGTGGCCCTTCATTAGCATTTCTATAGGTAGAGCATTCAATGTGACAGATAAAGCATCATTAACTCCTGTGGTTAAAACATATATATATATACATACAAATGGCACAAACAAAAAAGATGACTAACAAACAGGAAAATGCCTGATGCTGTAATTTTTTCTTCTTTTAAGTGTTTCAGTGTCATTTCTCAGGGCTCTGAGCCTCATTCTCAGCATTGTAACGCTCTTCCTCTGCGTCCCCGTGTCCTGCCTGCTCCTCCACTTGGGTGGGCTCCTTGGTCTGAGATGGCCTCAGCAGATATTCCAGCTCCTCCGCGCTGATGGCCACCTTCTCTGGAACCAGCCACCTCTTCAAGTGTTCAACAGCACTACCAAGAGTGGCACACAAGTCAACCATTATAGTACGTTGTTTCACACACTGTTTATTTTCCATGCACAAATAGTATGTTCCAGGTCAATTTTGACCCTGGCCAAGAATATTGTCATGATTTTCAGACCTTTCCAAAATTTATTAATAGCCTTGCTTCAGAGAAAAGGGAGTATTTTTTTTGTTTTACACCACTTAAAATTTTTGAAAAAGAAAAATCTAAAGATCAAACAATGTGATATTCTATTGTACCCAAGACATGAAAAAAACATTCCTATGCTCTTTGACTCTTTTCAGTTTTTCCAAACTCCCCCATGATTCTTCAAAGACCATCGGGTGCATGTTGCTGCAGTAGCCTGTTTAAATATGGTGGGAACACACACAGTTCCCAGGACTAATTTAGACTCCCTCTTGAACACTGTTACCACTGTCCCATCAAAAAAAAAAAATGTATGGCATGACCAGTAGAGTTTCACAGTTTGTAGATTCCCATCATTGCCACTTTTCCTTGATTTAACACACACACACACACACTCACCTTAAATCCATTTTAGTAGACATGGGTAAAATTTGACCTGGAACAGACTCAGTGTACACAAACTTTGTAGCAGAACAAAAAAAAAAAAAGGCATTTTTAAATATTTTCTATTTTGGGTGAATTTCTGGGTGAAAGAATTGTCAATGTCCAATGTCATAATGGGTCAAATTGGACCCAAACTGTTTGCCTTTTTCTGTGTTCTTGTGGCTGTTTTTGTAACTCTTATTTTAAAAGAAGCAACAGCCTTAACAAGAGGCGTTGCAAGAAGGCGAGAATAGAAGAATAATATTGATGCAGGAAAATGCGTGATGTAAGACGCCTTACATTTCATGCAGTAAATTAATGAAATTAATCCAATTAAAAATTGTTCCCAAGTATCTTAATAACATGCTTGGAACATAGTTTCATCAAAATACCGCAAGGATAAATTATATTTTAACACCGTATTTCTTAACATTTGTTTTTTGGGCCCACAATATTAAAAATGCCGCCCTTCTGCACACAAACATTTCAGTGCCTGTGTCAGAGAAAAAGTTCTTGACAAGCTATGCTTTCACTTTTGATATCCTATTTGTGTCCGTGCAACACGTGCCCCTGTGAACGCATCGTCCCTTCATACCTCTCATCCATGTCGCTGCTTTGGAAGAGCTCGGAGGTCTGAGCATCGTGCAGGAATCTATCCCAGCACTCCTTCTTGGCTTGAGACAAGGAACGCAGCATGTCCCTGGAGGTGATGTCGCTGGACTGTCCCTTGAGCCGCTTCAGTCGATTCTCTGAGGCAAAACAAAAAACAAAAGTACAATTCTGTTGTAATTAACGTTTAAGCACAACAAAACATTTGCATTTCATCTTTTAAAACTGTTTGTTTTCAAACATTTATTTAGGTACAATGTTTAAATGAATTGAATCATTAAGTAGGTTTTTTTAAGTGCATATATTTAAGTGCAGTGTTAATGTTCATAATTTGCATAGTGATAAAGTGGCTTAAAATAATATCAAATATACTTTTTGGGATTAAAACCTCACTTGTTTTCAATGAACACATAGGTGTACTACACGACTGACCAACACCATCATTAATCATGATGACAGTACTTGGAGAGCTAACTATTTTTTGGAGGTGTAAAATCTTTGAGAACCTGAAACGACAAGAACAAAGTGCTTGGAACACTTTGAAAAGTGTGTATTTCTGTTTTCTGGGTAAAATCATGAAATGTTTTCGGTGAGTGATTCCCAACCCCTGTACCACAGCACATTAGTGTACTATGAGAGATCATGTGATGTACCGTGGGAAATTATTGAATTCCACTTAATTGGTCTGAAATTTATTAATTACTATTGTAAATAATCAAGTTATACTGTTTCGCCCTAATTTGAAGGCATTTTATGACCAGATTTTCTACAGACAATGTCACACTAAAACACTTCCCAAAAGGGCCAATTTTCTGACACACACACACACACACACACACACACAAACTAAATTTCTCCAGAACCTATCATTCAATTTAAAAAATTATTGGGGGGTTGTACTTAGGGTGAAGCGGCCATTCCAACTTGACAGCATTTTGACAGACTGCCATTTTTTGGAAAATCCTGAGGAAAATTACTGGGAAGCACGTAAAAAAAAAAAAAAAAAAAAAAGGGAACGTTTTTTGATTTCCATCCCCAGTTGACATGAATGCTATAGATGTGGGGAAACAGTCAAACCTAAACTGGCAATGTAGGTCTCGGAATCCTCCATGGGTTCCCACTGAGCACAGGACAAACCGGTGGTGTTTGTCCCGTTAGATTGGCCATTGCCCTGCCCTCCCGCCGGCTGAAAAGAGTCCTGAAAGTCGGAACTGTTGTCCCGGGATGTCTCTGCTTGGATCTCCGGCAGGCTGGGACCACAAATTTGGGACCAGAGCTCCCCGCTGCTCCGAACCTCCTGTTTCTCGAAGTCGTCAATCATTCTCTTGCAGTCTGTTATGTGAATAGACGTCAGAATCTGTTACATTGAAGAACTTTAAATCAGAAACGGATAAACAGCTAAAGTAAATATGCAAATGTAAGACCAACCTAGTAGAAGTAGTCATTTTGGAATTTCAAAAATATCATTGTAATAAAAACACACGTCTTACCTTAATGTAAATATTTAATAGGTCGCCTATTTCCTCTGCTTATCTATTTTTTATTAACAAAAAAGATCCGCTTTAGGAGCTTACTGTCTCCATGATGGACTAGCTTCAAGGGATAAACGAGTAAAACAGCGGTGCACTTCCGTATTTTGTGACGAATGATTGGACGTAAAGACCCATCAGTCAACTATATGTGCGATACGATTGGATTACTCTGGTTTCCAGTTAAAACTCGGGAGACGATTGGCTAGCTGTCGGTCAACCCGGAAGTCCGTCCGGTGTCCTCCTTGCGACTGCTCCGGTAAACAAACGAAATAAGACGCTACTTTGCTGTTTAGTTTGCGCGTGTTTGGCTTCATATAAGCCTTACTTACTTTTCCATTTATTTATTGATAAAATAGAGCCTGCCAGTATTCGTGTTCATCATGTCAGTGCAGAGAAATCTGGTGTAGGAGATGCGAGCTGCGTTGCGTCTGGCAATAGTGGCGATCCCGATGGGGGTGCTGCTGTCCCGGACCATGGCGTGGATGTCCAGTGGCAAAACGCACCAGGAGCTCATAACCAGGCTCAGGGGTAAATACAATCTCTACAATGGCTGCTTACCAAAGTCGTTAGAAAAATAATTAGCCAAGAAAACTAAATACAAAGTACTGTACTTACTGCCACTGTGTATGTGACGCATGGACATGTGACGAAACACACTTATCGACAACTTCACCGAGCACTGTGCCGTTTATCAAAAGCTAGTGCGGCTAACGCTACTCTGCGCAGCCAACAAAACTCAGTGCAGCTCTGCTTACCCTTAGGCTTTGACATGACAGCAGGGCTGTTGACCCTGTGAGGGATGCGGGTGTTTATGCATGATAGTGCTTTTTCAAACTGTGGATCGGACGTCAACTCCCGCAGTCTTGAAAGTGCTTCTGGATCTTCTGCCAGTCTAGCTGATCAGGTCTTGGGCAGCGAAACCTGGTGTGGTGGTGCTCATTATGTTAATGAGCTCACAGGCAGTTTCAGAAATGGGCAGATAACTAGGGATTTCTTGGTTGTTTTAGTATGGGCACTCCAGAGAGCTAACTATTTGTATACAAGATGTAAAAAAAAAAAAAATTAAAAAAAAAGTCAATTTTCAATACGATGTCCCCTTTTATTCTCAAATTCCGTACATTGTATTATACCCATCACGTGACTGTATTGACTAAGAGAAGCCGGTTTGGCTGTTCCTCCTGAGGAAACCATTTAAATCTGCTCATAAATAACAAATCACCATAATTCCATTCTAATATCTATTTGCTTTTTCAGATCATGGCGTGATCCACAGTGACAGAGTGTTCAATGCCATGCTGGCCACAGACAGACGGATCTACTCCAGGGATTATCCATACGCAGACTCTCCTCAGTCCATAGGTCTCCATTACAGGCTTTTCTTTGCCAACGCACCAACTTGCATCAGTTTGCCACAGAAGTGTGTTTGGTGAAAGTGACTGTGTGTTTCCTGTCACAGGCTTCCGAGCCACCATCAGTGCGCCACACATGGTAAGCGTATGAATGTAGTCTTATATTTGAGTACATAATCATCAGATACAAGTAAAGCAAAACAATTGGATGTTTGTACTGTTTCAGAGCAAATTTCCTACTGTATTTTACTTTTGCAAATTATCCATCCATCCATCCATTTTCTGAGCCGCTTCTCCTCACTAGGGTCGCGGGCGTGCTGGAGCCTATCCCAGCTGTCATCGGACAGGAGGCGGGGTACACCCTGAACTGGTTGCCAGCCAATCGCAGGGCACATAGAAACAAACAACCATTCGCACTCACAGTCATGCCTACGGGCAATTTCAGAACATGCAAACTCCACACAGGCGGGGCCGGGGATTGAACCCGGGTCCTCACAACTGTGAGGCTGACGCTTTAACCAGTCGTCCACCGTGCCGCACTTTTGAAAATGACTGATTTTAATAATGTTTGCGCTGTTGTTGTTTCTTTTTCTGTACCATGTCCTCTTGACATCATTGAAAATGAGGGCTTGCCCTCAATGATCGTTTGAGATTTATATTAAAGGAGGTTTAAAATGAAATGAAATCATTCCTCAAATGTCCTCTGGTCCTGACAGCACGCCCACGCTTTGGAGCTGCTGAGCGACAAACTCACAGAAGGGGCATCGGCCCTGGACGTCGGTTCAGGAAGTGGTTATCTCACGGCCTGCTTTGCAAGAATGGTAAATGTCACAATCAGGTCATGTGGCTGTTACGTAGTGTGGACGCTTCACTCATTTGATTCCCTCAGCAGCTGCCCTCTTCTCTCCTGTCTGCAGACAGGAGACAGTGGGAGAGTGGTGGGAATTGAACACATCGATGAACTGGTTCAAAGTTCAGTCAGAAACGTCCAAGCGGATGACCCGGATCTTATCGCCTCTGGACGCATCAGACTTGTGGGTGAGTTAAGCAAGGTACACACAAACCAATTTTCAAAGTCTTAAGTAGGGTGCACGGACACTGACTGTTTGTTTCACGTCACAATCACGGAGTCTGTCGCATTGTCACAAATGCATCAGGCACAACATAGGAGAGCAGCTTCTTGGGGTCCAGAGTCGGCAGTTTATTTGCATCTAAAAAAAAAAAAAAAAAGGGGGGGGGGGGACTAACTATTCCTTTGAGGACAGTGATGTCCAAATTCTAGGATAGGGAAGACCACTGGTTTAAAACAAATTTGGAAGACGCCATCTATGTCTGTGTGTGTCCACAGTGGGAGACGGAAGGCTCGGGTACCCAGAGGGAGCCCCTTATGATGCCATTCATGTTGGTGCAGCTGCAGCTACTGTTCCTAAGGCTGTATGTATGCATTTTAGCCACATGAAAATGAAATACACTGTAACCTCCTCGTTTGAGCCTGGAACTAATTATTTTTATAGTCATTACAAATATTGTAACATATTGTGTTTAACTTCAGAGGTTCAACTGTAGAAAAAGTGTAGGAGAATAAAAATACCCTGTAATACAGCTGTGCTTCTTAAATTCCCCGTCCTCCTGCTGTAAAGCTCCTGGAGCAGCTGAAGCCAAACGGGCGCTTGGTGCTGCCAGTCGGCCCCGACGGTGGCAGTCAGGTGCTGGAACAGTACGAACGTCAGAGTGACGGCACCTTCCTCAAAAGAGCTTTGATGGGAGTGGTTTACGTCCCCCTGACAGACAAGAGACGACAGTGGCCGGGGTATATCGTAACACGACATTCACCCGTCGTTTGTGCACACAAGCTTAATTATTTTCAGTGGACACCCCTGTTCAAATGCCAGATTTTTGTGACATAAAAAATGAGACCATGATGAATTATTTCAAAAGTTTTTCCAGTTAATGTGATTTATAGCTTGTACAACTCAATTGAAATTTTTTAAATTCCTTTTGAGAGTGCAAATAAAAATGAGCAACTTAATGAGGTTGCAGAAGTGTGCACACCCTCTTATAATGAGATGTGGCTGTTCAGAATTAATTAATTACAATCAACCATGTTTAATGGGAGTGACAAACACCTGGCACCATTTAAAATGCCCCTGATTAACACCAAATAAATTTGAGATGTTCGAGTAGGCTTTTACTGACATTTTTGAGGTCACATTTTACAGCACAAGCAATGGTTTGGTTTAAATTATATACATACAGTATATATCGATCCATTTCCCGCACCGTTTATCATCACTATGGTCGCGGGTGTGCTCGAGCCTATCTCAGCTGACACTGGCCGAGAGGCGGGGTACACCCTGGACTGGTCGCCAGCCAATCGCAGGGCATATAAACAAACAACCATTCACACTCACATTCACACCTATGGGCAATTTAGAGTCTTCAATTAACCTACCATAATTGTTTTTGGGGATGTGGGAGAAAACCCACACAGGCACGGGGAGAACATGCAAACTCCCCACAGGGGAGGCAGGATTTGAATCTGGGTTCTCATATATAGGTCTCATTTTTTTCCCTACAGTATCACAAAAACATTTGAACAGGAGTGTGTAGAATTTTTATCGCCACTATATGTGTCTAATATTACTGAGTGAAACGACATAATTTTGCTTTATTTGTCTTCTCAGAGGTGAGCTCTGACTGCGGTGTGGTTGTCCCTTCCCCCCTGCAGGAGGCGGGGTTGTGCTCCATGTCTTCAACCCCTTAAGTTCCTTTCCTGGCTTTCTCGTACTCCTATGTTCACTTTTTCCTCCGTAACCTTAAGACATTCACAAGGAGCATCTGGCTCTGTTTTCCTCACTCCATTGTCTCCCTGGACTATAATAAGAGTAGGTAACTGAAAGTGTGCATATTTAGCATAAAAATGGAAATAATTTATTTTAACCATTGTGAACTTCCAACTTTTCCCTTCAGGAGTGCTTTTCTATGAATGCTCATTGGAAAATCTCATCAATGTTTGTTTTGAATCTTGTAACCTTCTTTGAGAACTTCAGATTTTAAATACGGTCAAAAGTAAGGGCACATACACACAAGCCAAGTTTATTAATAAAAATAAATAGCAACTTCAAGTTTATATATATATATTTGTAAAACATGCTGCACTTGTGCCACAACATGCGTAGTTGGGTTTTCAAAGGCGTTTGAAAATATTGATATTATATCAGTATGATATATTATGTAAAACGTTTTGTGTTATAAGCTACAAATGGACAAACTAAATACGATACTGCTCATGAAAAGAAGGGAAAATTGGGACCTTTTTGTTACTACTCAATATAATTCAACCCAAACTGGGCCTGAATATTTTATATCCCTCAAATTGAAATAAGATGTGTAAAATTAAATCATTAACTATTACTACACAATATATTTGTGGCTTTGAGTGTGAATTCTGTGCGGTGAAACTTATTTTTTTTTCAAGAAATTTTAAGATGTACTGATGAATTTGTAAGATCGGCTTGGATGTACTGCAAAACTATTAATAATATAGCAATCATATATTGTCATTTATGGTATTTATACATTGATATTTTGCTAAATTACATAGTCGTGATTCTCGGCACCAGTGTGAAGTGTGCACCAGTACCAGTGGTAGTACACGAAAGAACCACTGAATTAAAAATACAAATCAAATGTACACTTCAAACAGCCAATACAATCAAACATTGGCATGAAGTTGTTGTTTTTTGTTTTTTTTTGCATGTGCAATACATTTTAATTGAATCATATTGAAGTTGTTTTTTGTATTTAAGTACAGTGTTAATGGTCAAACTGTGCATAATGTCACAGCGATTTACAATAAATTATATAGTAAATACGTTGTAGGAATAAAACCTCGGCATTGTTTTTATGAACATTTAGGCCTACTGCGTTACTCTATAGTGTTTCAATGTTGGTCATTATGGTGGTGCTTGGAGAGCTATGTATTTGTTGAGGTCGAACTTGGTGTAAAAAGTTTGAGAACCACTTATATACAGTATTACACACATGTACTATATAGTTCTAATTTGGGAAATGAATGGAACGCTGCTATAACTATAAACTACACGTTTATTGGGACTACATAATGACGTCACATAAGTGCGTCTGCTGTTTGAAAAGGACCTCAGCGATGCACGCGGGTTGGACGGTCGTAGGTTTAGGCAAATTAACTCCACATTTGTCATTTTTACTTCGCGTTGAAGCAACAAGACGTTTAGTGAACAAAACTTTATACGTTCTGTACAGTTCTGTGCTATGTAATTTCCGTAAAAGCGCTCTTTCATGTCGTAATAGCCATTCAGGTGACAAATTGTTACCCGGTGACTGGCCACGGAAGAAACGGCAACTTAACGTCATAATTCGTAGTGTGTACTCCATGGAGCAGGTGGAAGAAGGCAGCCCGGTGTCTGCGGGGGGAATCGCGGTGGAAGACTCCAAAGTAGCCGGCAAACGTAAAAGCGACGAGGCGAGCGGCGGGGGCAAAAGGCGGAGAGGAGCCCGAGGAAAGAAGCTCCGTCCCGGGGAGAGATACGTGCCTCCTCCGCAGAAGCGGAACCCGGGTGTCAGTTTCAGCCGGGAGCATTTCGAGGAGACCTCGTACTACTTCGAGGACGGCCTGCGCAAAGTGCACCCGTATTACTTTGACTTCAAGACCTACTGCAAAGGTCGCTGGGTAGGGAAGAGCCTTTTGGAAGTGTTTGAGAGTGAGTTCCGAGCAGAGTCCATAGAGTATTACCAGAGCGCTGTCAAAGAGGGTCGCATCCGCTTGAATGAGACCCCCGTGGAGGACCTGTCTGTAGTACTAAAGGTCAGTGCCGTGATGAGCCCAAATCATCATGCCATTTTGTCACCACAACAGCACGCAATTATATACTACTTCATATGTATATATTTTATACTGCATTTACATATTTAGTATATTTCAAAGTCAATCTTTATTTATCAAAACAAATTTGATTTAAAAGTGCATTGAACCTTTATAAGAAAACTAAGGGGCTACTCAAAATATTTGCACCTTCAAAACCAATCGATAGTACGTTTTCAGTTATTCTATATTATTCTATGTTATTCTATCTATCGGAATAATCAAGTTTAAGGACAAAATATATTTTTGCTTGGTTAAAGAGCAATTATAACTTCACAAGATAAAATTGGGCATTTCAGTTAGTAATGAAAGACCAATCACTTAACTCTTTTAGATAATCAACAGTATTTTTCTTCAATTCACATTGTGCATATAGCAGGAACTGAATTTTCTTGTCTACAAACATTTCTCGTGAGGCAATTTCAAACAAATATAAGTCAGCATTTCTTTTGAGAATAAAAAAAAAAAACATACGACAATTCAAAAAAAAAGGAACACAAGTTTGTCATCTTGCTATAAAGGCACAATTCTGTCCAACTGTGGAATGTCAGTAGGAACACTAGGAGGCACTGGGTAAAAACCAAGTCTTTTTACATATTGTCAAGTCGAGTCTAAAGTCATCAAATTCATGACTCGAGTCCAAGTCATGTGACTTGAGTCCACACTTCTGGCAATTATAATCATGCTAGTCAGTCTTTTCCTACCCACTCCTCGCCCTCCCTTTGTTATGACGTCAATGATACGTGTAAGAAGGATTGTAAGTGGTGTAGTTTATTCGCTATCAAGGAGGCCCTGATTAGCGACCGACAACGCGTTGACACGCAATGAGAACTTTCGTGTTTCCCCGCAATAGCCTCCGTGTGCAAATGAGTGCAGTGACGGGAGCCGTGACCATCTCATTGGCTATTGTCCCACCATGCCAAGTTTAAAAATAATACTTCAAATTAAATCAGAGGTATTAGATGGGGTCAGAAAGGGATAATTTTTCAAAATACAATTTTAATATTCTACTGTCAGGTCATGGAGACAATTTTAACATATGACTAAAGTCTTGTTGTCTTTTTTAAACTGCAAACTCCAGCTTTAAGTCAGAATTACAGTAAATATTTTAAAAACATCTTTAGAAATTCAATTGAAACTGAGCGTGTCCTTGTGCCACACAAAGCAGCTGCGCAAACTAGTTCATTGTTCTCCGTTTGTAAGCTCAAAATCTTGCATGTCAAGAAATGCCCTGTACAGGTTTCTGTGCAACTTTAGATGTTTGTTTTACCCCCAGATGTAGTGGAATTAGAAATTGTTTGACCTGAGTAGTGCTTGACTTCTATCATTCCACTGTAATATTTAAAAGTTGAAAGTAGGGAGTAATTCTTTCACATTCAAGTTTAGCTGAGGCCTCCATTGTGTCCCTGACGCAGAACAATGACCACATGAAGAATACCGTTCACCGTCATGAGCCCCCTGTAGTTGGCAAGCCCCTGGAGGTCCTGGTGGATGACGGTGAAGTCCTTGTGGTTGACAAGCCCGCCTCCATACCGGTCCACCCGTGCGGCCGTTTCCGACACAACACAGTGATTTTCATCCTCGGCAAAGAGCGCGGCATTTCGGAGCTGCACACGGTCCACAGATTGGACCGACTCACCTCGGGAGTGCTGCTCTTTGCTAGGACTCTGGAGGTCTCGAAGAAACTGGATCAGCTAGTGAGAGACAGGAAGGTAGGTTCTTTGTTTCTTGCTTGTTCCACGCCCCTCATGCATGAGAGAGCATTTAAGATCTTACATTTTTTTTCTAACAGCTTGAAAAGGAGTACGTGTGCCGAGTGGAAGGTGAGTTTCCAGATGGTGAGTTGGTCTGCGAGGAGCCCATCCTGGTGGTGTCCTTTAAAATCGGGCTCTGCCGCGTCGACCCGAAGGGGAAGGAGTGTCGGACGGTATTCCAAAGACTTAGCTTTAATGGCAAGAACAGCGTGGTGCGCTGTTTGCCCCTTACTGGCCGCACCCATCAGATCAGGGTGCACCTCCAGTACCTAGGCTTCCCCATCCTCAACGATCCAATCTACGGCGCCTCCGCCTGGGGTCCTCACAAGGGTAAGGGGGGTTTAGTGGGAAAGAGTGACGAGGAGCTCCTCAAAGCTCTGGTGGAGGAACATCAGGGCCAGCAGAACCTCCACCTGCTGGATGTATCTGACAACGGGAGCATGTTATCGCAAGATGGACGGAAGGATAATAAACTGGAAGATGGATCTTGTAAAGCTGAGAAGAGTGGAGAAATTATACTACAGGCCACCGCAAAGGAGGCGGAAAGTTCTTCAGACGTTAAGAGTGACAAAACCTTACCCAAAGAATCTCAAGACCCTCTTCCGGATAAATCACATAAAGCCCGAATGCAGACGCCAGCAGACCCCCTGTGTAGTGAGTGCAAACTTGTAAGAGCTGACCCTACTGAAAAAGAACTCATCATGTACCTACACGCCTTGCGCTACAAAGGACCAGACTTTGAATATTCTACACAGTTACCTGACTGGGCTAAAGATGATTGGTTGGAAATAGACTGACACAAGATCAATACGTAAGGTGTCTTTAAAATTGCTTTCCACATTAAACTGATTTATCAGTGATAAATATATATAATTTTTTTTTTGGGGGGGGGGTGACTAGGGAGAAAATATGGAAACGTACATTGCTTTTACAAGAATTATAGTTGTATGTGATGCCATCCTTTCAGATAGTCTTGCTGTCCTTTAACAACCATATTTGTTCCTATTTTCTTTTTAATGGAATTATTTTCTTTGCAAAAGTAAATGCATACAAGTCATAACACATAATGCAATTAAACTGTTTTACAGCAGTATTTTAAAAGAACACCTTCTAAACAACGATTTTTAGACAGCTGCGTAAATACTACCAGGTGCCTTTGAGACAGTCCCATTTCACATTTAAAAAAAACAAAACAAATAATAATAAGTTGAGATTTTTCATTTAACTTTATATTCATTGTATATTGTAAGTAAATGTTACGTTCTTAGAAATGCATACTGGTAAAGCACCTATATTTTATTTTAATAAATTAGCAGCAAGCAGACAATGTACACGCAAACAGAAAAGTATGTTAGCTTGCTGGCAGGGTTGACACTTTCATGTAGTGTTAGCATTTAATGAGCACAATGGTGGACCTACACTTAGCAAGAGACTTATCATTGTACTGGTATGTGTGGAAATGTGTGCCACTTATAATAAGACTTTAGAGTTGCATTATTCTGCTACATTTTCATGATAACTGGGTGAGTCCTATGAGGGCACCAAAGGCACTTTATAGTGATATTGACGCAACTTTAACACCAGAAATGTTTCGGGCGTCTTTTGTGGAATGTCTGATTGGATGCGTCTAAATGGAAATGGTTTCCTATGACAAACAAATATGATACAGGACACACAAGTCGTTCTTGTTACCAGCTTGTAACAATGTGTATCAAGATCAAATGAACTGTTCGCAATTTACATTTTGCACACCATATTTCATTTTTTTTAATGGCTAATTTAGCCACCCAGTTTTGATGAGCTAAAATATACCTCTATTTCATGTTCTTTAAAATATTGCATTCATTATCCAAGGTTGTTGACACTCGATTACTTAAAACAAGCATGCACGACCAGCTCCTGTCTTCACAGTCAGCCAGTGTCGATGCTGATTAAAAACACGGCATTAACAAGGTTTTCAGTGGTTGTTTAGCGACACACTTAACAGTACATGCTACAGAATCTTATAGTCATAATGAATCCTGAAAGTGGACTTAATCGGACAGTGGGGAGAGAATGAGTTTGTCTTTCCTTTAATGCTTTTAATTTAAGGATGCGAAATCGCAAATTAGCTTTCAACAAGATAGCAAATAAAAGTCAGTCTGCAGTAAAATGTTTAATTTCAGCTGACTGGAAAAATGTAACTAGAGTCCTGTAAACGAAGAAAGTGACCTTATTTTTTTTCTTCTCTTCAAAAGCCTGCAATAAATGATTCTACGACAAGTGTGATTAAGTCGTGAAGGCTCATTAAAGAATTGTCACGATGCAGTAGCAATGACACTTCTAATGAGACAATTTTCTGAACCTCAAACACTTTCAGTTTCATAGTCAGTACGACATCACAATAATATGAACATTCCCATTTACCATACACACACAAAAACACACACACACACAGGTACCTTTGCATATAAAAGTCAAGACATTTGGCACATTTTGTTCATGTCTTTGTTTTGTAATGAAAGACAAAATGGATATGGTTGGAGTTTGGGTATAGATGAAGCATTTATGTTCCAAATATAATTACCTCTTCAAACAGTGTTGGAATAGTCAGCAAATTACTCGTTTCGTTATCAAAACTCAAACACACTTTATGGATGCTTGATTATAACGCGCGGCACGGTGGACGACTGGTTAGAGCATCAGCCTCACAGTTCTGAGGACCCGGGTTCAATCCCCGGTCCCGCCTGTGTGGAGTTTGCATGTTCTCCCCGTGCCTGCGTAGGTTTTCTCCGGGCACTCCGGTTTCCTCCCACATCCCAAAAACATGCATTAATTGGAGACTCTAAATTGCCCGTAGGTGTGAATGGTTGTTTGTTTGTATGTGCCCTGCGATTGGCTGGCAACCAATTCAGGGTATACCCATGACAGCTGGGATGGGCTCCAGCACGCCCGCGACCATAGTAAGGAGAAGCGGCTCAGAAAATGGATGGATGGATGGATGATTATAACGCACTGAAACCCTCCCATATGTAAACTTGCAGGTAACGGCACAGGTATAGACTGCATTGATTTTCACTGTGAAACACTATATGCTTATAAATTTGGACACTACAAATAACACACACTTAACCGATGGCTTCCTCAATGGCCACAAGGGACGAACATTGTGGTCCAATAGAACCAACTCAAACTAATGCGTTAGGACCCTCACAGTTGCTTGCCAGTTTGAATCAGTCTCAAAGTTTTGACAGTTTTGTCCCAATTTTGACAAGCTAGACAGATCGTTAACCTTAAAATATAAAAAGTGTTACAATATCTAGATGTGAATACATTTGTTGATTTTGCTGCGCAGGAGCGCTCTCCATTGACCAAAGGTGTCACTACAAGTGTAAAATGTTCTGCTTCTTTACTTCAACCGTCCTTAAATTTGACAGTCAGTATCTTTAGCGTACATTGTCTATGATGGTTTGGTTTGTCTCAATGTTCCCTCTGATGCGTTCTCTGATATTGTTTTGTAGGTTGTTTAGTGAAATTCTGATGACTTCTGATGTCAGGTCCCGACTTAGTGCATGTTTTATGAGCATTAATTTAGGAAGACAGTCACTATTGTTCTATTTAAATGTAATTTGAGGTAAAATCTTTGCATCCTGTGAGAGTTGTAGGTTTAAGAGGCCAGTGGTACAGTGTGCAGGTGCAGACCAATGGTTTTGCAGTACTTGATCACACTTAAGGTAATCAGTTGTCCTACTGATTGATTTGAATGTTTTCTGCAAATATTAAGGTTCATGCTTTTGTCATTAGACCAGCATGTTTTTCTTGGTCTAATGAGCTATTGTCCATATACTTGCATGAAGCCACTGATTAAGTCTATTCCTGCACAGTGTTCTGCTTAAAGCGTATCATCTCGTTGTGCATCTCTCTTGATCCAAATATCCGGAAGGTCTGGTTTACTGTTGGGTAAAATGACAATTTCCTCAGTCTGACTGCTACGACTTTTACTACATAGCTCATAAACTGTCTCTCTAAGTGAGAGACGCAGAGTGTCTCTCTTCCCGTTCAGGTGTCCCGGTTGTAACTGAGCTTCTCCATCGCTTCGATTGGCATTTGAAGGCCCCGGTTCAATGTCACTCAAACATGTTTCGTTAGAGTCATCCAAAAAGTCGCAGGAGCTCGCAGACTGCGAGGAGGGCCGAAGAAGTCTTTCCTCTGTGGTTTGCTCCTCTGTGCACAGACATGGTTGGTCAGTGGTCTCAAATGTGTGGCCCCTTACACTTTCATCCATGCTCGATGGCGATGAAATTGTTTTATTGGTCCACTGCAGCACCCTATTAGAACGATATTGGCAGGTTTTACAAAGCCTCTTGCCACTGATCATGTCATCTTTTGTCAGGTCTACAGCTCGTGTTGGGTTCTCTTTGTATGGAGATGAGGTCTGCAGAGCTGGAGGCGCTTGGCGACTACATATCTCCCCACATTCCCCGTCCAAGGATGCATCCCTCCCATAGTAATCTATCTCATCAGAGAGCACAGACGGCCTATTAGACAGCTTACTGGTACAGGTGCTGTTCTCAAAGCTGTCACTCAGTCGATAGGCCAAAGGCTGCAGCTCGTACTGCTCTGGCCCCCTGACCCCACCTCCTGTTCCCGTCTGTTTCAGCCTCTGTTCGTTTGGGTAGAGGTAGCCACCTGCGTCTTTGTCATAAGGCTTCTTCGCTCTAGCTCTTCCTAAGGCCCCATTAGTGGACAAGGGGCTCGGTTCTGCTCCTGAGCAAGATGACCGCATCTCGCCGGACGGCTCTGACAAACACGGGAGCGCAATCCTCCCACAATTTTTCTGAGGACCAAAAAAGCAGCAGAGTGACTGGAAAAAGAAGGTTGCAAATCCACATGCTACACATTTCACCAGAAACAAGAAAATTCCCAATTTCCTGAAGAGCAGGACCGTCGAAGGCAGCATGATGATCCCAGTGCAGAAAAACGCACCAGAAACTATTGCTACAGGACATCCCATCCTCTTAGTGGAATGTGCTACTCTCCCTATTTTGTCTAAATGAGGTGCAAAACAATAGGAAATGCAATAGTTGGCTACAAATTCAACCGATAACCCGGCTGCAGATGAGATGAAAAGAGCCTCGATGCCACTCAGCTGCCACTCCAGGAGAATCAGGAGTCCGACGGTGACAAACACGCTGCCACCTACAGCCACGGTTCCATATACGCTTAACGGAATATTCCAGGTGGTTAAGAGCAGAAAAACAAATGTTAGAGACACTGAAGTGCCAGCTACCACCAACATCTCTGAGCTTAAGGCTTGTTGGAGGTCAAAAAGAGACAGCTGGCTGATGAACCAGCCGTTTTCCAACCCTGGCGGTGCTCCCGATATTTCTTTGTTAAACCACTCCAGGATTTCTCTGTAGAAAACATTTGTTTGGCTGAAGTTGAAGCTGTAGCGGTATGTGGTGTTGAATGCTAGCACGAGGGCGGCAATCCGGCCATCTGGCTGGAAGTACGCGCCGCCGCCATGTGTCAAACGTCCCTTGGCGGACCTCTCTGCCAGCATCATTCTCAGGCAGTCCTCAAAAACACGAGGAGGGAAGGGAAAAGAGACATTGTTACAGCAAATAGGGAGTGTGTCATCACTCTCTGAACACCTTCTGAAAGAGACCCAGTGTAATAGCTGCTCCACAAAGCAGACATTATCTATCATTGCGTCACTGTCCTGAAGGGAAGGTGCAGAGTAAAAGCTTTGGTTTTGCACATGTCCACACAGATCCCTCAACCAAACCTGAGCACCAGGTTCACTCATTGTAAAGTCAGGATCAAGAACCAAAGAACCATTGCTTTTTGGGTTAAAGTGATTTCCGTTATCGGTCGGTTTGATGCCCCAAACAAGCATCAATGTCACAGGCCTATCCTCTCCACTCATCTGTCTCTCAAACATAAACATGTGACGATATTCAGCGTCATATCTCTCAAACGGGTGACTGGAGCGGAAAAGCTGAGCGATCGTGGTGTCTAGAGTAGGCAGCTTCATTCCGGGATCATAGCAGGACATGTACGCGCCACCCGCAGCCAGCACGGCAAAGGAGCACACCCAGATGTATCGGAACTTCACCACTCCGCAAGGCAGGATTTTGAGGAACACTAAATTGGACGTGTCAGTGAGACCTCGTCTTACTTCTCTCAGCTTCTGCCCAAATGTGAAAAGGCACCTCTTGCGTGAGCTTGCATCCCAGAATCCGTCTGGGTTTTTGGCACAACAGGGCTTCCACCCCTGTGGCGAAGCGGATGCGGAGGATGCTCCCATGTAACGTTCACGCAAGATGAAAGAGCATGGCAGCCACACGAGCGCCATGAGGGAACTGATGAATGAGGCGGTTCCAAGATAAACGGCAAAGCATCTAATAGCCGTGATGCTGCTAAGATAACCAGAGCAAAACGCTGCGCTCGAGGTCAATCCCGAAGCTGAAATCAAATAGCCCATTTCCTGCAAAACCCTGTGAACTCTCTTCTCTAGGGATGCTGAGGGCTTCTGGGACAGCTGCATATTCCAGAAGTCTGCAAAGATAAAAACTTGATTGGAGCAACTTCCCAGGAGTATAAGCGCTGCCGAAAGGTTAACCAGCGGGAAGAAAGTCAGGCGAAATGCTACTTTATAGAGGAAATAGGAAGTAAGGAGGGACCCGCTAATTGCTACCACAGATAATGCCACCATGAAGAGAGAGTGCAGATAGAGAGCCATTGTGATAAGAAGACAAATGATTGCAAGGATGGGGAACACTGAGTCTCTTGCTAGATAATACTTAAACAGTGTCTGCTTGATTCCGAGGTCCATGCCAGTGATAGTCGTATTCTTATACGTCAGATCTCTTCCCTTTAGACTGCTCATGTAGATCTCCATCATGCGTTCCCCCTTATCCACCGGTAGAAACAGAAGACTGTACTTGAGGGTCGGGATCTGATACTCTGCCGTCTGCGGGCCTAGGAAATCTTTATCAACCAGGAAGTGCAGGATTTGGAACACTATGCGGGACTGTTTGCAGCGTGATGGGACAGAAGAGCAGCTGCTATATGTGTGGCTCTGAAAACAGGTCTCCACTAGGTGTCCATCGTAGTAGTAAGGCGCACACCTCCGGAGAAGGTTGAGCGCCTCAGAGATCTGCGATGAAGAATAAAATCAACATTAAACAGCTTTCAAATTTGGCAAAAAAGAATTACTGGTACAAAGGGACCTTTTTGGATCCCAGTGTGTTGGCAAGTGTGTGTTTGCTACCTGGTGTGAGGTTAGGCCTCGGCAGCAGGAGGCATTAGTGAGGGCGGCTAAGTAATTTCCCAGGGACCAGCTGAGACAGCAGCCGCTTCTGGATGCCGCCTCAGCCTCGCCTCTCACGTGCTGCTGGCACACATCCTGGAACTGAGCCTGGGAGCGTATCTGAGGCAAACAAGGGCGGTATTTTTGAAAACGTCCCGCAACTAATTAACCAATTAAGTTTCACAGGAGCCAGTGTTCCCAAAGATTTCAACCTGGCTCGTCAAAATAAGATGATGATTGAGGAGCTAACGAAGCAAGCAGATGGCTGAAGACTAAAGGTGAACTGGAGGGATTGGTATCGTATAGTAGATCAGATCATACCCTGGATTGCTCCATCTCGCACATGGCATGGATGGCTTTTAGGCTCCAGAGACTGGCTGAGCTTTCTGAGCGGAACACCAGCTGCGCCAAATGCTGGCCTGCAAAGGGCGAGACAGATGGACGCAACATACAATATGGCAACCTGTGAATCATCCTTTTACTCTTGCATTTAAAACAATTCTGTATTGCAGGGATTCAATTAAAACAATTAAAACTATTTGCGCTAAGCCTGTAATGCTATAGAATCAAAATCAAAGATTGCAATACTCTCAGACGCAAGATGTCAAACTCAAGGCCCGGGGGCCAGATCTGGCCCGCCACGTCTTTTTATGTGGCCCGCAAAAGCAAATCATGTGCATCAAGTTCCCTGATTCTTGCTAAAATCTCGACCAAAATTTGAAATTGTCATGTTTAAGCATTTTTGTTACCAAAACCCTTTTTAAAGTAACTTGAACAGTAGTTGAATGAACTATTATCCTTGATTGCGATTTTCAAAACTATCCATCCATCCATTTATGTACATGTACTGTACTAATATGATGAGACGATGAAACAATTATATGGTTTCACAGTCATCGTGGCAGCCCTCTGAGGGAAACCGTATCTAGAAAGTGGCCCGTGACAAAAATGTTTGACACACCTGCTCTAAGACAAAAACCTGTCACCTTTGAAACGGCAGAACCGCAAAACACCCCAAAACCTCTCAATATTTTACAAATACACCCACAATGACAAAAATATTGTCACATGTGTACAATAATAATATAATGACATTGAAAATTGGTTAAGAGAGCTTAAAGAATACGTCTGGAATTGAGTGTTGGTTATTCAAGTCTGAAGCAATTTAGGCAAAATGCAAAGAACTACTTGGCTGCAAGAAGCCGAGATGCTGCTAACTCGGTCATTTTATTCTTAAGAAATGAAAAGTCATTGTTAATTAACCCCATAGTTGGCCGAGGAAATGTTGTCAAATGTCCATCGATATGTTGTGATCAAGACTGACTCACCGGGAGCGTCGCAGAGGAATGACTCTGAAGTCGAGTCAGTGGCTAGCATCCTCTTTAATCGAAGTCCAGTGGTGTTGTGGATGCCATCGCCACTGCTGAAAGCAACAAAGAGACCATCTGTCCTATTGTTTACTGCTTTACCATGTCGAGATGATTGCTGTGAAGAAGGTAATTGAACAATAGGACTAGTGCCCTAAGACTGATTCACAGTACTGAGAGGAGTTGTTACCATCATGGAAAATGTGTTTGTGTGGGGCAGAGCTTGTTGTCTTGAGAGCATGCCTTTCAGCTATATTCTTCACTGACCTTTTACTGAGCTGCTGTGGAAAAAGAGAGAATGGTTTCCCTGGGCCAGTGCTCTCCTGCAGCTTGGACAAGCTGGATTGGCGAACTCCGATATTTGTCCCTCGTGGCTTGAAGCCCTGAAGAAACAACATGCACATGAACAAAAATCCAAACAAAAAGACTGTGGATGGTCGTGCCCAAATCGAGAGCTCAATTTCTATGTAGGAGTCATCTAGCTGTTGTCAGTTAAGCTGAAATTTTATATGGATTGTCCTTAACTGACACAAAGAGCAGGACATTTAATTTTCCCAATAATTAATTTGGCTCCTGTGGGAATGCCTTACTTATTTATTTAATTCAATTCATCAAAATTACAGCGTGTAATTTGATCTCATTTTAGTGCAGCATTATGACGAATGATGGAGATGAGACTGAAGTCATTACGGGAAAAGTAATTAAAAATCAACCCGAGGTGGTCGGGAAGAGTCGTTATTTCCATTTCAAAGAGATGGGCCCAAAAGAGAGTTTAATTCTAATTTAATTGTGACTGTGTGCTTTGTTTTAAACGCAAATTGTTCCCTGGTTGTGCCTGAGAAACCTTAAGAAACTTGTCCTCGTGAGAATTTTGTTTGAAAAGCAATACACTAACTTCAGAAAGAAACAGACATTTTCCGGGTTGCAGCGGAACCGCTAAATTTGAATGACCCTAATGTCGTACAATTTGAAGCTTAACCAAAATTTCCAGGAAAGCTCGATCTGGACTTCAAATGCCTGTCATGCAGACGTCAGGAAATCTCTGTTGGCTTCGGCTTCTAAAGTGTTTTGCTGTTGCCTTTTTATTAATTTGATTTTATTGATTTATTGATTTTTTGATGCCACCATAGAAGGGTACTGTGATGGCAAAATGTGATGCCCAAAGAAATGGAAAAAAAAATGTCGACGTTGTGGAAGAAGAAAGCAATACAAAATCTCTCTCGGCACTAACGCGGCAAGAATAATAAGAGAAGAATGGAACGTACTTTACAAAGGAAGCTGTATTTAGTGATTTGTGACATCAAAGGCTGCGTATGCAATTGAATTTTGCATTAGCAAAAATTAGCAATATTTTTCTTTTTTTACACTTGTGTAACAGTGAAGAATGTTAAAATGCAAAAGTAAAACATTGCCTCGAAGTTTTATGATGGTGACAGTTTGTCTCTGTAACACATTAATTCGGCTAATTCAATTATTTCTGTTGGAAAAATTTGATTTAACATTGAATAAATCGGAGCTCGATAAGAGTTTTGTCTCTCTATACTTGAACTTGTACCACCCTAACCTGAACTCAATTGTCTTCTACTGGTCTCATTTGAACATCATTAATACACTGCTTGTCTTTTTGTATGACATACAAAAGTTCTTGAGCTCAAAATCTCAACGAGACCTACCAGCAGAGGCTCCGAGAAGTCCGGCAGCGGCCCAATGAAGAGGCCAGCCAGAGAGCATCCGAGGACTAGCAAGGCACATCCCAGGAGAACCTCTAACGGGTAGTCCACCAGCATCTGGGAGTAACTGTCAAGTGGGAAGTACAAATGAAGACCGGCAAAAGAAGAAGCTGTCAATGACAGAGTAAGTGTTTGTTTTTTATATTTGATTAGCGCAAGACACTCGCTGACTTCATTAGGCACATTGACATACCACAATTCAAGACCTGAATCAAACTGTCTTTATTTACAAAGATACTGTATTTCTGCAAATATTAGCTCAGGGCATTTATTTACCCAGTTGCCGATTGGAGGTATTTGAGAAAACAAATTTGTGAGTTAATATTAATGTTCCAGCTTTTCTATGACATTCTGCGTCATGTGAAACTGGAGTTGAAAACAAACACACAAGGGATGGGGAGATGTGTTCTTACATTCTCACAAAGCAGTAGCGTCCTCCATCCCTGTCAACGCCTTCACTGGATCCGTGCAGCCCGTCACACCTCGCCGCACGGTGCTGGTGAGACGTCTGATGGCTAGAACTACAGCTGTGGCCCACTTGGACCGTCACACCTTGCTCGGCGTGAGGGCCGCCGGTGCTGTTCTGCCCGCAGCACGCGTTTGCCTTGTGAGCACTGTAGGGGCTGCAGTGGGGGCATTTATGGAGCTGAGCTTGATCCTGGGGAACCTAAATGCAGGGTTTGGATGCATAGGACCGGTGTAATCGGTATCATCATATGCACCAATATGCTGATAACATTAGGTACACCTGCATGGTACTTTTGGCGCTGGTCTGAAGCTGGAGTTACTGTTGACAGACCAAGCCCCTCACTCCATAAGTGTGACTGACTTTAAAATTCTCATTCAAGCCCAGCTCTTTGTATTCCAGAACTATATTATGGAGCATTAGCTTGTGACGCTGTTATTAGAATTGACCGTTTCAAAATTGACAGGCCGTGAGTGTGATTAACTTTAAATGTCTCACACAAGCACACCTCATTTGTATGGGGGGGGGCGGAAATGTACCATAGAATTTTACGAGATGGTAGTGCTTTTATGAAACTGATTGATTTGAAACATCTCACTCAAGTCCAAAACTCTTTTGGACCATAGAATTTCACCTGATGGTGGCAAAATAACAAATTTCACTGCCCAAGCGCCTTCATACATGAGCCAGTCTTGAAATTTCTCATACAAGCCAATCTTATTGTCCACTACAAAAATAAATCCTTGGGACCATAGAATTTTACCAGTTGGCTCAGTAAGCTCATGCATGCACGATTGTAGTGTATATCCTAAAATTTTATACATACTTGGTGATAAAGCTGACTGGACGAAGCGCGTCCGCCGAGGCCGCTGCAGCTGTCACACAGCTCCCGCTCGGCTTGGATGGCATTCAGATTGGTCTGTTCCGGATACACGCTGTCGGGAGGGCACAGCGACAGCACCGGGATCCCACTGTGGAGGACAAGTCACGGGACGAATGAAAAAAGGGAAAACATTTCCAAATCTTAACTACTTTATTCCTGGCTTGCTTTGACCTCGTATATTCCCCCCATAATTATGAGCCGAACTAATGCGGGATAGCTCTGGGTGCCACAATGTGAAAAGTGGAAGCAATCAACTAAAGAAGAAAGTAGAAAAATGGGAGGTAAAAGCTTGAGTAGATGTTTGTCATGCAGTGTCAAATGTAGTGCTATATTGATATACAGTACTTCACATCCTTGTGTATCCATGGAGCTGAAGCTTTTATGGATGGCAACAATGATTGCTTGGGCTGTCTCTCCTCCATCGATCTAACGACTGAACACAAACACCACCAGGCTGCAGGACTGTTTATTTTCTTATTGCTCATACTGTATAGAGAGAGAGGCCGGGATCTAAGACTGCCCTGCAAAAAAAAAAAAAACTTTACCAAAAATAGTTGTATTTCTAGTCAAAAATGATCTGATTACACATAAAATAGGATTCATCATATGGAAAGCAACTTTTCACTTTCACATTTTTAATGCTCTTTCTGAAATACCCTAAAATACCACAAGATGGTGCCAAAGCCCTGGTTTATAGGAAAGCAGTAATTGGTGTCAAGGAAGTATGTTGAAGTGACGCATCTCGACTTAGAGATCCTTTTATTTTGGGGAGGAGCTAAATTTAGCATGAGTTGTTAGTGGAGGTTACGGGGAGTATTTGCGTGTGTAAGTCTTTACTTTATTGAGTGGCTATTAATAACATTCACTGCCATTGACGGCTTTAGAAGTCAAGTATCCATGTTAACTGGGAAGGCTGGCAGTGAATGAGTAAATTAAAATGCCTTTTTTAATTTGTCTTGTTTTTTTTAAAGTAAAATCATCTTTTAAGCCATTTATTTTTAAGAGTAATGTTGTCAGAAGATGGGTTTGAAATGATGTTTGCTGCCTGTGTAACACATGCTTGTTTTTCCACAGTGGACTAGATGTGACCGCACTTCCCTGTCTTGTCACTATGGCGACGCAATAAATCAACATAGGCAAATGAGCTCACAGTGTTTAATGTGCGTCTCCTAATAAGGGACAGGGATTGAGGAGTGTGCCGTAGCAGTGGTTTTAGTTGTTATTACATTAACCTGTAACATGGTACAAACGAATAAAATAAGTCTGTTGTCTCCACCTAGCCACTGCATTACTAAATCAGTGTTAGATGCTTACTAACTGGCATCTTATTTTTGCTGTTATGCAAAGATGTAGTAATGAGCACACGCGCGTACGAGGCGAGCAATTTGCGCAACTCATCAATATTTCAGCCGACGAGTACAAAAATAATCCATGGCGGTGTCAGCCAGTTTTCACCCTGTGCTACGAATGTAAATTCTTATTGCACCCTGACACCAAGCGAGCCCAATTCCACATCAAAACAAGCTGGAATACACAATAAAACAAAGTTTTACAGTTTTAACAGTTCTGATTTGTTAGGTACACCATTCCCAGATGTTGCAAATTTGTGTGTTTGATCAGAACGGAATAGTTTTGCAACAGCTTTCGCCACACTGCAGTTTTGCAAGCCTTCTAAGATTGTATATCAGACGTTATCAGGGAAGATACATGTGGCATTTGTCTGCATTTATGTTTGTATTACAGTAAAGCAGAAAATAGTTTATTTGATGGTAAATCACCAAATGCATGGCCTTTCTTCCATTATTCTTTCCATTTATTATTATTATTTATTTTTTTTATACCATTTGTCCTGTTCAGAGTTGTTGGGAGCTGGGGCCTATCCCAGCTGACTTCAGGCCAAAGGGAGACTACAATTCTTAAATTCAGTGATTCCCAACCCCAGTGCCTTAAGAGATCATTAAATGTGCCACAGGAAATGATTTCATTTCACTTCATTGGTCCGAAAATTATTTACTACTATTAATGTCTTTATTATTTATTAGCGACACATAATGACAGGCTCAACAATTAAATGCTCTTCCACGAGATGGCAGAAGTTACAATTAACCTGTTGTCGTTTCACGCTGAGAGATTTTTTGGGGAATAAATAGAAATAAGGTTATTATTAGGGTTAGGTCCCCGCAATAGGTGAAATCTATGAAGTCGTGACCACATTTTTTGGCATTATTTATGCATATTTTAAAGCTCTATGAACCTCCCCAGTCTCTTAATAATCTTCCCCGCACGCCAAATAACCTCTACAATACGCCTTTTAAACTCTTAAACAAAATAAGTAATGCACAGGTGTACTGTACACTATGGACATTTTATTCCTTGTAGTATGTTTGAATGAATTTGTCTTTTGCCATTGTAGTTTTGTTTTAGGCTAAGAAGCTGCAAAAAAAATATGATAGCATACCCTAAATATCCCGTGATATAGCGAATTAAGATCAATATCCGTAAGTAGTGAACCGCGATATGGCAAGTGAACATCGAATACGCATAACTGAGTCACTGATGATGTAGTGGTTCACGTCTGTGCAGACAGTGTGGGTTCAGTTCCCATTTAGTGAAATGGTTGTCTGTCTCCATAGGTGCACTGATATTGATGGGCGACCAGTCCGGGGTGTATCCCATCTCTCAGACGAAGTCAGCTGGTATTGGCTCCAGCTCCCATGAACTGGATTAGCGGTATAGAAAATGGAAGGCTGCGTAACTGACTTTGTCACATGCATAATTTGTGAGGTGTTGTATTGGACCCTATTGGATTAACAGCACAACATCAGAGGTGTTCCTAATAATTCGGTTGAGAGGGGCGGAATATTGTGCAGTTGTACACCAGTGCAAAAAAAAAAAAAAAAAAATAATTAATAATAACATTAAAAATACGGTTTTTGAAATGCGCCTTCATTCAGATGATGAGTAGTATTTTTGTAAAGGCAAAATGTGTTCTCTCTGTTGGATGAATGTGTAGGTGTACCTAATGAAGTGTCCAGCGTGGTAAAACAATAGAAGCGGTCGGCAGCCTACTTGAATTGTTCACAGCAAGCTGATTTCTTGAAATAATGAAGCAATTACTCCACACGAACCCACCTACGATAAGCATCCAGGGTGTCTCTTTCTTCTGGAGACGAATCCTCCATCACTATGGCATCCGTGCTGTCCCCTGTGGTCGAGCCAGCGTCCATCTCCTGCTCGGTTACGTTTGCCGATTACAACTCAAATATGTGGCTCGATGTGATCAAGGTTTTAGCAAATAACCACCAGTCCCCATCTGCTCCGGACGCGAGCCTTGTTTCTGGGGATACCGCGGAGCACCACCGGGGCGCTGCGGGTTAATCTGCCCCGAGTGGAGCTCCGATTGGCGGATCCGCGGTGATGCTGACGACGCCGCTTGGTTGCGCCCAACCCGCCCGAACTGGACCGCCTATGACGGATGCAAACGGATACGGGAGTGCACGGCTCCGCTGCTTGCGTGCTGAATTACGATCAGCTCCAGTACATTACCCGAATTTGCATGACGTCACGTAAACCACACCATTAGGTAAACCTGCACAATACATGTCAACGATTGTGCCTTTCCCTCACAGTTGAATGTGATTCAACGGATTCATATAACATATGAATCATATGAATCAACATAAGTTATATATAACTTGCTTAGTTTACATTTGCCATTGTTAAAAAAATAAATAAAAAAAATGGATTGTCCAGTGCTGCCATGAAGTGAAACCATTTAACAATTGGTTTATTATTGTGTTCTTTGTATTGCATCATGGTGATAAGTGTTAATCAAAATATCCGATACATGATGTGGGGGGTCAAAAACTCAAAATTTTCATTGCGGGCCACATCAGCGTGATGACTGTGGAATCATATAAATGTAGATTGCCCTCCACCTTATATGTACAATTGTCCCTGCATTTCGTTTTAAAGCCGAAAGGGACTACTTCTTCTAGATACATCTTAAACAACGAATTGAATTTAAAATCAGGAATCTTGAAAAATATTGACAACCAAATATAAGTGTGATTGTTCAAATTACGTTACGAAGGGATTTGGCGGAAAGAAATGCTTGTCATGTGTAAAGTGAGAAAGTGTAGAAAATTGCACCATTTTTTGGTCTGATTTTCTGCCAAAATGAAAAGAACAAATCCATTTAGCAAGAAACATAACTTTTTTTTTTTTTGCTTTAGTTGGGCCACAAAAAAATGATGTATCAGGCCCCCTGGCCTTAAGTTTGACGTGATGTACAGCTCTCAGTACAATTACAACCACTAATACAAAGAATATAAACGGTATAAAGAACACATTTTAAATAATGAAAGTTCAAGACAAAAATATGTACAGTACATGATGTGCAGAGATGCAGACCGGTTGCAGAGGTATTGCACGGTGTTAACATTTAAGTGAGCAGTAGGAAAAAAAAATAATAATAATAATTCACAGTACAGTTCACAGATTGTGATGGGGATTGGCATTCGACGGGTGGAGTTTATCTCGTTGTTCTGCCGCAGCGTCTGCTAGGTGAAAAATATGACAAAAAGGTGACAAATATGTTATCCGGTTTTATTGACACACTGGAGAGCCTTCCTTTCCTGGACGGTACAGTTCCCATACTATAGTGTGATGGAGTTGGTCGGGATCCTTTCCAAATGCACATCTGTAGAAGTTACTGAGCAGTTTGGGAGGGGGGGGATTCCAAATTTCCTCTGCTTCCTCAAGAAGTACAGTCTCTGAGCCTTCCTGTGTGTTTTTGGGTCCATGTGAAGTCATCGCTGATGTTGGTACCAAAGATTTTGAAGGTTTTCAGCCTCTCCACCTGACACCCACTGATGACAAGCGGCGCATGCTGCTCTTACCTCCTCCCTGGGTCGATAATCATCTCTTAAGTCTTTGCAGCATTTAAAGAGATTATTTTCATAGCACCCGGAGAACAGCTGAGCCACCTGATTCCTGTGCAGGCTAGCTCTTCTCCACCGGTGGTCAGGCCAATGACTGCTGCGTCATCAGCAAACTTGATGATGCTGGTGTCATCCTGGGAGGAGATGCAGTCACGGGTGAAGAGGGTGTGCAGGAGAGAACCGAGCACAAAGCTTTGAGGGGTGCCCGTGTTCACTGTCCTTGCGGGTGGGAACTGACTTTGTGGGGTCTGTCTTTGAGGATATCCAGCACCCAGTTGTAGGAGAGGGGTGTTAGTCCAAGGGTAAGGAGTGTCATTAGCGCAGCGGTTCTCACGGTTATCAAACTGGAGGTGGTCTAGTATGTCCGGGACTGCCTTCTTTATGTGTGTCATGACTACTTTCTCAAAGCACGTAATCAATATTGAGGTGTGAGGGTTACTGGTTACTGTGAATTTGAAACAGGTGGGCACACATGAGTGAGTGGGTCCTACTCAGAATTTTGCAAGATCAGTCTCTTCATTGCAAATGCAGCCCTATGTGGGGCACAAGCCAGTGCAAACCGTAGGCCGGTCTCAAGCCCGGATAAATGCAGAGTGTTGCGTTAGGAAGGGCACCCGGCTTAAAACTTTGCCAAACAAATATGAGCGTTTATCCAAAGAATTCCATACCGGATCGGCCGTGGCCCGGGTTAACAACGTCCGCCACCGGCGCCGTCAATCTGCAGGGCGCCGGTGGAAATTCAGGTACTGTGGGTCGAAGTCGAAGAAGAATATTGGGAAGGATGGGAAGGATGTGCTGCAGGTTAGGGTGATTAAGGATAGAGATGGAAATATGTTGACTGGTGCCAGTAGTGTGCTAGCTAGGTGGAAAGAATACTTCGAGAAGTTGATGAATGAGGAAAATGAGAGAGAAGGGAGAGTAGAAGAGGCAAGTGTGGTGGACCAGGAAGTGGCAATGATCAGGAAGGTGGAAGTGAGAAAGGCATTAAAGAGGATGAAAAATGGAAAGGCAGTTGGTCCTGATGACATTCCTGTGGAGGTATGGAAGCATCTAGGAGAGGTGGCTTTGGAGTTTTTGACCAGCTTGTTCAATAGAATTCTAGCGCGTGAGAAGATGCCTGAGGAATGGAGGAAAAGTGTGCTGGTGCCCATTTTTAAGAACAAGGGTGATGTGCAGAGCTGTGGGAACTATAGAGAAACAAAGTTGATGAGCCACACAATGAAGTTATGGGAAAGAGTAGTGGAGGCTAGACTCAGGATTGTATTTGCGAGTAACAGTATGGTTTCATGCAGAAGACAGAATATATGTGGATGAATGAGATGGGTGGTGGGGGAAGAGTGAGGCTACAGGGAGAAGAGATAGCAAGGGTGGAGGACTTTAAATACGTGGGGTCAACCGTTCAGAGCAATGGTGAGTGTGGTCAGGAAGTGAAGAAACGGATCCAAGCAGGTTGGGACGGGTGGAGGAAGGTGTCAGGTGTGTTATGTGACAGAAGAGTCTCTGCTAGGATCAAGGGCAAAGTTTATAAAACAGTGGTGAGGCCAGCCATGATGTACGGATTAGAGACAGTGGCACTGAAGAGAGAACAGGAAGCAGAGTTGGAGGTGGCGGAAATGAAGATATTGAGGTTCGCTCTCGGAGTGACCGGGTTGGATACAATTAGAAATGAGCTCATCAGAGGGACAGCCAAGGTTCGATGTTTTGGAGGCAAAGTTAGAGAGAGCAGACTTCGATGGTTTGGACACGTCCAGAGGAGAAATAGTGAGTATATTGGTAGAAGGATGATGAGGATGGAGCTGCCAGGCATGAGAGCTAGAGGAAGACCAAAGGGAAGGTTGATGGATGTCTTGGGGGAAGACATGAGGCCAGTTGGTGTTCGAGAGGAGGATGCAGGAGATAGGCTTACATGGAAAAGGATGACGCGCTGTGGCGACTCCTAAAGGGACAAGCCAAAAGGAAAAGAAGAAGTCTCTTCATTGCAAACTTTAACAGTTTTGTTTACTGTGTGTGTGTGCAGAGCTGCTTGTAGGTGACGTAGAGCAACACGGATATGTGGTCAGATAGGTGGCGTGCAAAGGAGGGGACAGACGCAGTGGTGAGGGCATCCATCAAAACTTTTTTTGATGTCCATTAAAACTGAGTATTTGTTTTAAGCATGTGTATCTAATGATAGATTGATGAGGGTTAAATGTGTTGTTGTTGTCGTCCCCCCCACTGTTTGTATCAAGAAAAAGGCCCTAAACGTATAGAAATCAAATGGAACCGCTAAAGTAGAGCCAACTGAGCTCGAGCAATCAATCCATTCTCTACAGCACTTTTCCTAATTGTGTTCACGTGTGAGCTGGAGCCTATCGTGGCTGACTTTGGGCGAGAGGCAGGATACATCCTGAACTGGTGAGCCAATCATAGGGCATTTATAGACAAACAATCATTCAACAGGTATAGACAATTTGGTCTTCAATTAACCTAACATGCTTTTTGGAATGTGGGAAGAAATCGCACTCCCCAAAGTGTGCATGTTTTGTTTGTTTTTTCCCCCCCCTTGGGCTTTTGTGGTGAGAAGGAGCCGCTTCAACAAGGTGTGTTAAGAGAAGACAATCCACCTGAAGTGTTGTAACTTACCACTCTTTCGCTGGGTGTGTAGACCGTTGCAGTCCTAGTTTGAATGGGGCCCTGTCGGAGACTCCCTCTGGAGTAACGCCACACCCAAGGTGCACTCACCAATTTTATATATATATATATATATATATATATATATATATATATATTAAAACAAAAACATTGGAGTAGACCTTATACTTTCGGAATTGTTTTTATTTTACAACCGTTTTTGCCTGACTGAGTTAGTTGTGTTGTATAGGTATTGAGTGTAGAAATAGTGACTTTCGAGCATTGTTTGCTTTAAAATGAGTGCTTAAACGACAAGATTATAAAATATTTTATTACGGCTGCACTGGCTTAAAAGGAAAGGGCGGGTGTGACACACAAGTGGCCACTAATGAGGCGGCTGGCAGGATGGCTGCTGGTCTGGCTCTGCTTCCTAATAGGAATCGTGGCACCCGACCAACCCTGGCAGTCTCGCTGGGGCCACTTGAAAAGACAAGGCGAGATCAAAGTCACTTTTCAAGGTTTTAAATGAGAACCACAGCATGGAGGAGAGCTTTTTTTTTTCATCTCTGTAATGTGACCTAATTTCTATCTATTAGCGCATCAATGAATCACAATAAGGAACTGACTCGTGAATCAGACTGGTTTGAAGGGAGCGGTCAGTTTGATTGCGCGAATGCATCACTTTGTGAAATCTTTAGCCTTAATGCTCCACAAGGCATACAGCTTTCATTTTATACGGGCTTTGTGTTATTGCTATTATTATAGGTTCTGTATAATAATAACTTTAACTAACTCTAACTTCATTTCATATATAATATGGCTTTCCACAGGATTTTTTGGGGCCGATCACAAGATGGAGCAATGTGTCTTTTTAAAGACTTATTCATTTACTGTATATACTTGTGCACTGTATACTGAGTATCTTCAAAAGTATTCTCTCGCCAGGTCATGTATTTTAATCAGTCAGGTCAAACCAACATTACATGACAGAAATAGTGGGTGCTCACTTACTGTCATTAAATTACTTTATTGTAATTAAATTATAATTATGTATTAACTGCATCTCTCACTCACTCACGCTACCGGCGGGGCTGGTAGTGAGGTGACAGCTGTGCGTATTTGCATGTGACGGGTTTCTTGACATATCTTAAGCAAACATGAACAAATGGAAACAAAGCGTAGGTCAAGAAATTAGATTTTTTATTTTTTTTTTGTAATTCGGCAGTGAAAGAATCAGCAAAGATCATTATAACTATAAAAATATGTTCTCATTAAATGCAATCGAAAAAAAAAAAATTCTTTTATGGGTTATTTAAAAATATATACTATAGTCCTCTGCCTTTCACGACAAGTCTTAAAGCATGTGTACGTTAAACAATATCAGCAGAACTTGAACTTTAAATACCTTAGCCTTATACAATGATATAAAACCTTTAAGTTTAAAATACCGTCTACATAGGCTATGCATTAAAGATACGGTCCAAATACTTCAAAAAGGCATCAATAATTACATCCACTTAAAGATATTGACAAATACAGTCGACGTAATTTCCTCATGTTTCTGTACTGTACATATTGTCCTCATTCGGATCGTGGACGCACTGGAGCCTGTTCCAGCTGAGTGGATGTGAGACGGGGTACCCCTACCCAGGACCTGGTTTTGATTCAGATCTTGCATTGGCATTGGTACCTCCTAAACACATGTTCACATAGTGTTTTGTGAGGGTAACGGGGATTTGTCGCCTCCTGTTGGTCAGATTGGGAAGTGAGCACTAAAATTCATCCTTAACTTTAAATACAGACAGCTCAAATTGGAGGTGGGCAAAATATGACCTTCCGAAATTCTTAGTCTAGTCTGAAAAAGCACACAGATAAGGTGGTTTTTGTTTTCAGTTGTTATCATAAGCTAATTTAGCCCTTTTTTTTTTTTTTTTTTTTTTTTTTTTTAATCCGTTCACAATGTTAGCAAAGCTAGGTGAACACGTTTTAATGGCATAAAAGCGTTATCAAAAGGGGCATTCTATACTATTGACTAACAATTTATTTTAACTTTGGTACTTGCAGAGTATCTGGTTGTTTACTTTTATGCAAGTAGAAGAGTACTTTGTCAGTACAGAATCAGTACTTTGACCTTTACCTTTTTTTTGTTTTTGTTTGTTTGTTTTGTTAAATATCACTTAATCAGATTGTAGGAGGCCTACTATCAAGTAGTATAGTACTAACAATCGGTTGCATGACACCAAGTATAGTGGTACCTTGACTTATGAGTCCCCCAACTTAAAAATCTTTCGACTGGTACCTCAATTTACAACTTTTTTTTTTTGTCAAGTTGCAGGCAGAAAAAAATTAGTTAGTAGAGATAAAATGGTTACAGCAAATTTCCCAACTAGCAGCGGTATGGCAGATAATGAACAACTCTTCAAGAAACAGGCCAAGTGCTTTCCTCAAGCTGTTTATTGCCACTCCCATTTGAAGTTTACTGCAAAACTAAACAAAATACAAAGAGAATTACACGTTGTATATTGAACCAAACCACATACCTTTGCCAAAAATCAGCTAGCCTAATGGTAACGCATGATGGAAAATGCCATAGACGGGCTCACGAAAGTAACACGTATATTGCGGTAGTTATAAACTTTTAAACGACTTATATTTGAACACAAACGGTAGCAGCAAATGCAGACAAAGCAACAATACTCTCAGGCATATACGGTATTCTTTATCCCCTGCGACAAATGACATACTACTGCAGTTTAGTCGCAATAGTCTTCCGCCTCCTCAGGAAATCTACGTGTAGTATGTTTCTATCATACTGCCCCCTGGTGGCCGAAGCCAAAATCCAGGAGCAGCACAACAAATGACACTAAAGGATGAAATTATGATGCACAAACTGTTTAATTCTTTGAATATAGTATTTATGTTCTTATTGTACACCATTTTTTAAAAGTAAAATACTTTTGAATGTTATTGTCTTTATTAAAAGCACGTTGCAAAATGTGTTCTTGGTGTTTTTGGGGGATGCTGTAGCTGCTTAATGGCATTCCCATTCATTTCACTGGGGGAATATTTAAAATGTGAGTTAATTTTGAGTTTTAAGGGCGATCACGTAAAAAACAAAACAAATTATACGGGTCCGTCAATGCACCACTGTAAGGTCAATTTTTGCGGAAGACAATTCAATGTAATTCAAGGGAATTTCAATTGCTGTACAAGGAAGGAGTTTGGTGACATGCATAATGCATCACATTCAATCCGAGCGCTATAGAGAGTCGATTGCAACTGTTGTTACATGGCACGCATACTTCTTTCTACGCTGTTTTTCCCTGGAGTGGTGATTGGCCGTGTTTGCATGGAAGCATGTAGATGATGATGATGATGATGGGGTGCTCGTAGAACTCCTGCTGGGCGGCCGGTCGGGTGTAAAGTTACGCGCGGACAGGACACACCTCCGGTGGGAGTTTCCACGAGTGGGGGAGGAGGTGGAAGGAGCCGATCGCTTCTTCTGCTTTCCACCCACGGGGCCACCAGCAGTCGTCCTGCGTGTACCGCTCGCGCAACATGTCCGCCGCCGTGGGCAAGTCGTTACGCGCGGCCGCCGTGCTGTCCGTGGCGGTCCTGTCCGTCCTGGTGTGCTTGCTCCTCGGCAGCGTGCACCAGCTCGGCGGCGGCCGCGAAGATCTGGATGAAGAGCTGGCGTCTCTCCGCGCGGCGTTGAGCGACCAACTCGCGCAAAGACGCCAAGAAATTCTCCCCCTGCTTTCCCCCGGACGCGTCGAGGAGCCTTCCTCCGCCTGGGATTCTCATCTGTGGGGCGAGCTCACGCGCGGCGCCGCCGGCGGGGCTCCGCTGGGTTGCGGAGCTCTGCGGGACATGCGGCCGCTGGAGGTGCTCGGCTCCGGGTACACCAAGCTGGTGGTGAAGGTGACGCTGGCCGGAGGAGAGCCGGTGGCCCTCAAGATGGTCAACGAGCACGGCATCGACATGGGCAAGTGCGTGGAGGGATTCAAGGACCCCCGCGGATGCCGTCAGCTGGTTTCCTGCAAACTCTGCAAGGAAGTTGTCCTCCTGCACAGGCTGCGGCATCCCAACGTCATCGAGGTGCACCTTTTTTTTTTTATGGTTATTATCTCCATTTATGCACTTGAAATGACTTGACAGTACTAATTGCTAAGAAATTGTCCTCTCTGGGCCATACGACATTTATGAAAAAGTACAAAAAATAGTGTTTATTATATATTGTGAGTTAAAAACTTATTTGTTTTTCGATTTGCATTGCCGGTTGGATTAGATACCTCTCATAGGCTTGGTATGGCCCATGGGCTTGATTTAAAATAAATAAATAAAATAAATAAACCTATTTTACATGGAGTCTTAGAAATGAATTTGGCATTACAATCCAGCCCTTTTAAAAGTTATGCAATCAAATATTTCTCCATTACTTTCTAGCTACAAAGTGCTTTCAAGGAAATATACAGAATGCACACAACAGAATTAATATGATTTGAAGCTATAACCTTGAAGTGATGCACATTATGAAAAGAAAACTTTTAAGTTGGCAAAACAAACAAAAAAAATCATGTGCAAAAAACTTATTATTGCACTCTAAATAAAACAAATGCAAGAAATGTGTAAAACAGTTAACTTTTTTTTTTTTTTTTTTTTTTTTTTTTTGCAACTAACGAATGGACAAGGCCTTTGAATCCACACCTAAACTTTGAATGGCCCAAAGTTATGCAAAAACATACATATCTTTATTAGGCCACTCTTTAAAATGTATTCATCTGCTGTATCAATTTTCATGTAATATTTTTCACAAAGTGCTTGAAGGGCAAGCTATCGAATGTTAAATGGAAAGAGAGAAATGCACAACAGCAAATATATAAAACGGTGTCGGTTTTCACCTTGTGAATGACGAGGGAATTCTAATGTGTTTTACAGAGACGTTTGTAGGCCCCTCGATAAACAAGTACAATGTATTTGTACAGCACTGCTCATATAGACAATGATTAGAAAGTGCTTTAAATATTGAAAATGATAAATCATAGATATCAGCTTAAAACACAACAAATGTGTAAAACAGTGTAGGTAGTAAAGGTTGAGCATTTTTGCAACTCTCATGAATGAAAAGCAACACGTTAACTTAATATGACCAAAAAGTTACGGAAATCGTACATGTCAACAATGGTTGTCACAGGACACTTTTCAACGTGTTTTTATAGCATATTTCGTAGGCAATTGTCACAAAATACTTTGAATATTAATGCAAAGTATTATGTGGTTTAAATGCAGCAACAAATGTATAAAACAGTGTAGGCTGGACAAACTCCAAATAAAACCCATCTCAGAAGGTCAAATGCACAATCAAGTACGGAGAAGCCAGAAAAACTTGATTCAATCACAAAGTTGTATACCAAGAGAAATCATAGTGATATGGGTATGATCCATTTTTAACACAGACTTATCAAATATGGTTCTTTTCCAGATCTCGGGTAGATCTTTTCGGGTTAGGCCTTTTTTTGTTGTTGTTGGAGTTAAGTTTTCTTTTTTTGAAGACAATTTTATTGCTTTAAATTTTGTGGAACAGTTTGAGGAGGCTGTTTATTTCCGGCATCCACAACAAAGCAAGGTCCAGGCTTGGATGAGTTTAGTGTCGAAGAAAAGGGGCCGATGTCAAATTTTCAACAAATTGACAAAAAAAAAAAAAAAAAAAAAAGATATCCAGCAGACGTATGCCAACATCTTATCCGGCCACCTCCTCCTTTTGTCTCACATTCGGCGAGTAGGTTAACAACCCATTCGCCTGTCCAGGAATTTTGCTAATTCAATTAAATCCGTTGACCCCTTCCTGCCCTTCAGGGTGAAGTTTTTCCGGAGTAGACAATGTGCTCCTGTGCTTCCTCGCCATCCACTCGTTCCCGCTATTCTCGCCACACTTAAACCCGCTTTTAGATTTCCCAAAAATGTGACTGTGGAATGCTGCATCGTGCCCTTACATTTAAATGTGGCTTCAACAGTTGCGTGGTCACTGTGTCGGAGACTCGGGAGGCCAAGTCACCGTCATCCTGGAGCAGGGGAACCCTCTCCAGATGCTCCAGCTGCTCCAGAGCCCCTGGGAGGACCGCTTCAGGGTAAGCTCATGATGCTCTTCCCGTACTTTGTTGCTTAACCGCACTGCAGTTGGCCGGGTGCCTCTTGCTGCCAGTGTTTGCAAGAGCGCGTGTGCAGCCCTCCAGATGAAGGGTGAAACTTTAGGAGCACTGACAAATGTCCCTCAATGTATTTGATCATGCCGGGCTTGGAATGGAGATGGGACCGGGAGTTAATCCACTGAAGGCTAGGAATGTCATCTCAGCATACACTAACACATGCACACACACACCGCTTTAGTGCAACCCCCATCACAGGTATGTTCCTGGTGGGAGTGGACAGAGGCTGAATTTGCTCTGCAGGGATTCAAGGGTGGCTGTGTGTGCGGCTGGGTTTGAAATAATAGGAGGTAATGAGGGGAGGAGCACTCAGATTGAGCACGCAAATTGATTTGGGATGGGGAAAATGCAATGAAACGTATTTTGGGGCTGATTGGGCAAATCAGCTGAAAAATGGATGCTTCTTTGTCTAGCATCTCTTTTATGGCTACACATTTGAGCCACAAAAATACCTGTATATCTGTTTAAAGCCTCCGGTGGCTGGAATATACCTCACCGGGTCGTAGCGGGGCCTTTTCACGTCGCAACGATGACGTGCTTTAAAGCGGTGACGCCGGGAAAAGATCGTTGGCCGTAAAAGGTTATAAACCCACCTATTGGCTTTTTTGTTCTCTTCCGATGATGCTCTATGACGCCACAAGACGGCACCAAAGCTCTGGCTAAACAGGAAAGTAGTAATTGGTGTCAAGGAAGTATGTTGAATTGATACATTCACAAGCTTTGTATGTCGGAGAGGATCCAAGTTTAGCCAGGGCTGTTTCGGGGAAGTTATGGAGCGTCTTCAGCATATGTGCATTTACAAATGCATTTCCGGTGCATTATAAAAATTTCAGAGGTGGCCTCAATTATGCATGTTACAGCGTCTTTGGTCATTTTCTCATTGTTTTGGCAACATGGTCATATGGAGACTTTCAAAAGCCTTCAGTTTTTACCATGCAGTTGTCATGTAAACGTACCTTAGCAATTATCAAACTTTTCATTTAGATGCTTCAGTCTGGTTGCGCGTGAATACTTAACAACAAAAACAGCAATGCTGAAGCGCCATACTATTTTGCCCTTATAAAGTTTTTTTAGGGTGTACAGCTACAGTATGTACCACTATTCTACTGTATGTCCATCTGTGTCACACTACTTAAATATGATGTCAAATTTTAAAAACACATGAAGACATACAGGACATGGTTTTGTCTGGAATGGCAGTGTTTCTTTGCAGTGACATTGCCAAGTATTGGCCTGGCACGGATATTACAGCATTTTCACGTTGACAACATTGTCTGTCCGTGAAACGCTGAAAGTCAGTTTTTACTGGGCCGTTGTGGTTTGAACGTAGCCTAAAAGTCTTACTTGCACAGGAGCAATGCTTGGGAGTCTGGGAACATAAAAATGGGGACATTGATTAAATAAATGTCATTTCAATGTCAATGCTAAAAAATGTCTGAAATTTCAGGATGAACCTAAAATGAACTATAAGCCGCATACGTTGCTGTTCTCTAACAAGGAGCAGAACTGCAAAATTCACAAACAGGTTTTTGATTCAGTACATGAATAGACCAGTACATTTACTGGTCCGATTAGAATTGGTATTCAAACAGTCCTCTTCATCATGCTGTTCATATTTTAACATCATGAGACCGGAGGTGGGTCGTAACGCCCTACATTTTTTCCGTTACATTTACTCAAGTAACATTTTGGATAAATCGTCAGAGTAGTTTGAATGCACCATACTTTATATTTTTCATTTTTAGACTTCATCTTTGACTTCCGCATAGGGCGCCGGTGGCCCAATCCAACGTGGTCACGAGTGTCATTTGATTCCAATTCACCAATCAGATGGCACAAGGCAGTCACATGACCGAAAAACAACAGTGTTGACTTGTGTGTGCCCAAACATGGCTATTTCAGCCCACTTTTAACTTGAGAAAACAGCTTGCCGTAAGTTGCAGATGTTTCTATTGTTGTTTTGGCAGTGCAACTGGCAACAGTAGCCATATTTTTATGGTCATAAGCTACTGTAAAACATGCTTCTTTGGGGATGCGTGCCATGCTGTAATTTTAATCGCTCGCTCGCTGCTCACACGCACACTTGCGTGTCTGTTTAGCAAACGTGTTCTTCATTATTTTATTTGATGTTCTGCTCTTTATTTGTTTTTAAATCAAAAGTTACTCACCGGTTACTTTTGAGTAGTTTTTAAACGGAGTACTTTTTTTTACTCTTACTCAAGTAAATAAATAAAAATCTCATTAATGAGTTTAAATTCCGGGATGCTGCCATGAAATCAATACGGGATATTCCCATTCTCCATTTTTTTTTTTATTTTGTAATTTTTTTTTAATGCTGCGCCACCTCCTCCTCCTCAAAATAAGTAAAGTTAGGGCTTTCTTTTTTCAACAATGACAAATACATATTGCCGAGTTGCTGTCCACTCAGCGGGGAAAGCCTCCCGACTTCCTTGTAGGCCGTTATGTCACCACTTCCAAATATGGGATGACTGACCAAGTGCAGTGTGGAAAGGCCTTTAGAGTGTCACAGAGTATCATCAGAAGGTTTCAGTAGCGATACTGAAAGGCATAGAAGTGGTCTTCCTTGGACATTTTCTTTGATCAAACCCCTGTTGTAAATGTTGTTGTTCCGCTCCTTGTAAGAGAAAAGCGAGTTGTTCAAAAAGTAGACATACGATGAACACTTGGACATGTCCGTTCAAAAGTTTAACAGTCAATTTAAGATCGCCAGTAAAAGTTATTGTGGATTTTAGATTAATTTCGCCCGAAAGCTGAATACAACTCTTTGTGAGAAGCGCATGTGTTGAGTGTTGGCATGCAAGAATACATGACAACCAAAACAATTTACCACAGTGCTACTGCGAGACGTATTACTTACATACGTGAAATTTCAAACCCACATATTGTTGCTCCAAGTTTGGAAAGTTTTCCACCCCCGAACAATGTATTTATTTTTTCTTCTTTTTTTTTTTCAATACTAAAAAGAACTTCTACAGATATGGGTAGTCAAAATATGCTTTTGTATAAGCCAGGGAAGACATGCAGTTGTTCTGCATGTGCATATTGCTTCTCTACAAAGCGACAACTACTGCCCTGGTATGCATATTCCAGTCATTTTTGCAGATCCTTGTCAAGAGAGATTGTTTTACAAAAAAACCTTTCACAGACTTAAAGAAAAATTTAACATTTTTAAGTTTGTTGTTGTTGAATGTACCCTATGTTTTTCCTCAGCTAAAGAGTTAGAAAAGCCAACCTGGTGCTGTGTAGCCTGCTCAATGTCAGTTACATGTGTGAGGGCTACTTTAATCCAGGGGTGTCTGGTTTCCCCCACCGCCGTTTTTACTGTGCCTGTGACGTCCAACTCTGCGCTTTACAGTCACCAACGCTAGTTGCAGTACATTTGTCTCTCTCTCTCTCTCTCACACACACACACACACACACACACACACACACACAGACGCGCACACACACACACACACACACACACACACACTCATTTCATGGTCTGTCAGTGTGCAGCCGATGCCTTCATTTTGCTGTTTGCAGCCTTCCTGTTTGTGTTTTCAAGCCTTGAGGAAACATACTGAAGTTTATGAAACTATTAAAAGCTCGAGTGTATAAAATGTAAGTAGCTTGGCTAACAGAGAGGAGCAAATGATCGTATGTTTTCCATTCTGAATTTTTAGGCTTTTGTGTTTTTCGCTAGAATATGTTCGACTCTAATATCTGGAACATAAATCTTCGGGGAATAACAAAATCACTGAAAGACTTTACAGTCCCTGCTAGTTTTGCATCCTGAACAAAATCTTTCAAATATATACGACCTTGCACTGGAGAAATGAAATAAAATAATAATATTAATAATGTGACCAATCCAAAAAAATGCGGACTGTCTTTCAACTAATAGAACATTTAGATGGGTTGTGGATTTTGTCTTTATATTTTGGGAAATAATCTAGAGCAATTTGAAGATCTTATCTTGCTAATCATTTATCGTGCCAAGTAACAATATTTAAAATAATTTATTTTTTATGTAGTAGAGTAATCAAAGGAGAAAATCAGAGATTTGTTTGGGGAACCTATCCTCCGTTATTCGCTGTAAACTTACCTATTCACTGTTTTTTGATCAGGCCAATGCAATAATATATCAGTTTGGTGCCATCTGGTGGCATCATGGTGCAACAAGGTATGTTGAAGTGAGTTGAGGAGTTTCATTTAGACAGTGATTTGCTGCCATCTTCTGGCATCGATAGGCAATTACAAACCTTTTTAGGGGGTGTCAATTACTATTAATATGCGGATTCTTGCTATTTGCATCAGGGTGAATAGCGGGGTTTCACTATATGATATAAAAAGTGTAGAAGATAAAGTCACAATGAATAATGTGCCAAAGTGACTTGTGAAATAAATACAAAATAGAAAAAAAGATGGGTTTTATAAACGGGGAGCAAGTAGTTTAAGTAAATTGCCTTTCAATGTCAATAAACAACTTGATTAAGCCTGTTATTACAATCCCATTAGACTATCTTAACAGGATTACCTCTCTGCAGCTAAACAAACAGTGAAGCAGATAATAAGGAGGCTTTTGTGTTGCGTCCCTGCAGGTGTGTCTGGACCTGGTGCGCCTCCTCCACTTCCTGTCGCGCTCTCCACTAGGATCGGTGGCTCTGCTCGACTTTCAGCCTCGCCAGTTCGTCATGGTGTCGGGCGAGCTCAAGCTCACCGACCTGGACGACGCCAGCGCGGCTGCGACTCCCTGCGACTGCGACGCCGACTGCTCACTGCAGTTTCCGCACCGAAATTTCACCCTGACCTGCTCGGCCCGCGGAGTGTGCGAAGGTCTCAATGAGAAGATGAACATTTACAACGCGTATAGGTGAGCATGAGCAGAGGTGACAATAGTGCTCACTGAAGTAAAAGAACTCATGCTTGTGTATAAAACACTGGTAAAAGTAGATGATTCAACTTTTTTACTTTAAGTAAAAGTATAGACTACATATCAATTATAAAGTGAATCCCTGTTATCAGGGGGAATACGTTCAAGACCCACCTGCAATGAGTGAAAATGTGCAATTCAGAGAGATTATCGAAAAAGCTTTTGTTACTTTTACCCCCAACACGCCTCAAACACATTTAAACTTAAAACACACTTTTAAAGTATTCCTCAGGGCCTGTTTTCGCTCTCACGGTCACGGAGTTCTCCAAATAAGAAGTGTTTTTGCTTCAACCTGTTTATTTGTCACTCCCAGTTGACGTTTACTGAAAACTGACACATGAAACAAGATATTGCGTGTTTAATCACAAGACGCTCAACCAAATCATATAATTTCTTTTAGCGAAAGTCTGGTAAATATAAACCTTCAAACCTGAGACTTTTAAAACATATTGAGTAGCAAACACAAACAGAGCATACAACAATACTCACAGGCAGATATTCTCTCTGCTCAGTATGAAAGACGACTACTGCTGCAGCTGCCTCCTCCTGTTTTTTTTTTTTTTTTGCTCTTAATGATGCTGCATCTCTTCCGGTAGACCTCAGTGCTGCTTGGCGCTTTCGGCACAACGTCATACAAGTCGCAGAACCTTGGTTTTGCCTGTATACTTTGAAAACCCATTTTTTTAAAAAAACGATCGCTTAAAGGGGGGGGGGGGGGGGCTTCTCGTCACAGGAAATAGGTCCCCTCTTTTATTATTATTATTTATTTCTGTTGCTCTTACTGTGAGGAAAAAAAGCTAGGCGGCATTGGCTCAGGCCTTTTTTTTTTCACATAGTAACGAGTAGAATGTATCGAACTCGGTTTCATCGATGTAGGGAGTAAAAGAAAAAAAGATGTCAGAAAAATTAATACTAATGCAATGTACAGATACCTGCGTGAGTGCTTGAATAGAGGCAATGTTGACACAATGTTGCTAGTCAAGGAGTCCAGAAGCTGCAGATTTGCGGTTTACGGGCACGATTCATAAAGTGGCGAAAAGCGAGTCCTGTCGCGTTTGATCAGCCCTACAGATCCTTGACAGCTTTATGGTTTCAAGTGATGTTCCATAATGGATGTGCTCTTTTCTTCTTTTTTATTCACATGGCTCCAGGTACTTTTTCACCTACCTGCTGCCTCACCAGGCCCCGCCCGGCCTCACACACCTGGTGGAGCGCATCATGAACGCCACAGGTGAGCAAGAGAGTGCGATAACGTCACAACAGCACACAAAGACTAAATCATTGTGTTATTGTGGTCTTGTCGTGACATGCCCCTGCTTTAAATGCTTTATTTAATTTGCTTGTGTGGAATTCATGGTATACAAAAAGTATTGAGACACACCTCTTACTTAGTTACATCCCACAGGGACATTGGATTCATAATTGTCTTTTTTTGTGTATGTACAGAACACAAATCACAATTTTATTTGGATCAAATTAAGGTTTTATTTTTTTTTGTAACGGCACTGTAGACCAGTGGTTAGCATGTCAGCCTCACAGTTACAAATCTCTTCCTGTGTGGAGTTTGCACATTCTCTTTCTGCTTGCGTGGGTTTTCTCAGCGTACTCTGTCTTTTTCACACATTCCCAAAAGAATAATCATTTATAGGCAACCAATTGGTGAAATATTACTTTAAAGTAGAGCCGTGTAAATCCCCCAATTGCTATTCGCATTGACAGTATATCGAATGCCTAGCGTGTTACTCCTTGTATATTCCAAAATAAAGACAGCTCATTGTCCAACACATAAACAATCTAATTGGATGACCTAAAAACTATCTATAGCTCCTGGTTAAGCCCTGGTCGCAGGTTTTTTTGAGGTCGCAGATTTTGTCACAACACCAGAGAGAGAGTACGCTGACATAATTTGGTTCCCCTGTTCAAGCAAACACTTTTCCCTCCGGAAAAAGATGCTGCCAAAATGCTTATTTGTAGTTTAAGGTGGCTTACTTTAACAAGGATTTCTGGTCGCAGGCCATTTTGCGCCATCTCTGTGCCGTGAAATGCGTAAATGAAGTTTGATTTGGTTTCATTTGAATTATGATTCAAGTTTTTTTTTTTTTTTAAGCGAATGAATCCTAATTCCCACTCATTCGTTCATAGCGCTACTTCTAATAATACATCATTCCAAAAATTTGTCGCATATAGTACGTCATAGTACATCATTTATGTATTTATCTTTAAATCTGGAATTATAACTTGCCTCTTGATTGGTTAGCGAAACCTAGCCCTTAGATTTCAGGTTTGGATCTTGGCTCCAACCTTCCTGTGTGGAGTTTGTAGTTCTCCCCGTGCTTGTGTGGGTTTTCTCTGGGTGCTCCGGTTTCCTCCCACATTCCCAAAAGCGTGCATGTTCAATTGAAGACTCTGAATTGTCCATTGATGTGAATGCGAGTGTGAATCGTTTTTTGTCGACATGTGCCCTCTGATTGATGGGCGACCAGTCAAGGGTTTACCCTGCCTCTCACCCTAAGTCATCTGGGACAGGCCCCAGATCACCTGGAACCCTAAATGGATGTATGGATGATGTAAACATTTAAAAGATGCCAAAAATTATATCTCTGACATAATTTTATTATAATTTTTTTTTAAGTTTAAATGTTCAATCTGAGGACTTCCTCTCTAACATTTATTTTTAACCAAAAAACATACACACGAACCAACAAACACTACCCAAAATGTACTTCAGCTCCTGCCAGTCCAACAGTCGTCTTCTACAGCGTGAACTCACCGAACTAATACGTACGCTTGGCTTAAGAGAGATCATTTCATGCACCCGTGCAAAATGGGCTAAAAACAACTGGCGAGTAATATTTTTTTCATTGCATTGTCATGTGTTTTGATCCTGTTCGCATGATTAAACATAATGCCTTTATTGGCTATAAACGGGTTTTGTTGGAAGGATGCGTGCGAGGGAGAGGGAGTGCGCCAAAGTCTTTCCGGAAGTCGAAGGAGGGCGGTGTGGCTTCGACTGGATTCACACTGCAAATTCTCAATCCCAGTTTTATTCCTATATCCAGTTTTTGTACTGTAGTTTTTGCCTATGTACATGTAAATTTCAAGTGATGACAGACATGATCTCATACGGCTGTGTTTACATTCACCAAATAAATTGAACAACCCACATGCACAGAAAACCAAATTGCATGAAAATGTGAACTGTGAGACGGCTGTTCTACCTCTGCTACCGTGCCAGTATTTATATGTACAGTATTTATTTTTAAAAAAAGAAAGAAAGAAAGAAAGAACAAGGTGTGGTAAAGCAAAAAGTGAAGGTTGTTTGTTTTTCTCCATGATTTTGAGGTGGCCTGCGAAAATGTTTGTAGTGAACTACGGTCTAATGTACGGAAAGTTGAGTCAAAGTCATTGCTACTTTTTTAGCACATAACAGCGGTTCCCAACCTTTTTTGTGCCACGGACCGGTTTCCCGTAAAGACATATTTCCATAGACCAATATATAAACGTATTAAAACAAATGACAACTCACTGTTACTTTGAGTGGAGTAATTTGTGGGTGCGTATGTTTCTCACTTCAACAAGCAGGCCGGTCTCATCTTGTGTTACATAGCATAATGTGTGTCACCAGGATCCAAAAAATTCCCTTTTTCTATTCCACTTGGCTGCAAGCGGTCCTGCAACAAGTGTTACGGCGCAGCGTTGTGATATTGGTGTTCTTGTAAAATAATTACAATTCTTGATGTCGGACAGATTTTGCCCGCAAGTTATTGGAGATAACACTTTAGCAATGAAGATAGAGCGTCACTTTGCGCAGCTGCCCTCGTTCCTCACCACCAGCCCCGAGGTCCCGTCGGTGACTAGCGTCAATCAGAATAGCTGAAGCAAGCCAGGCTAACGGCTGTTCTCATCCACAAACGGCTTCTTTTCGTTCCCTCGGACCAGCGCAGATGTCGCGCGTCACGAGTCCTCCGTAAATTGGCCGACCGGAAGACGAGACACGTGGCACGCCAAAAACACATAATTGGCAATTAGTTGACATAGAACATTGATGCCGAGTCGTAAAGTTGATTAATCGGTTTAACCTCTTCTGCAAAACTTAATTCTTCATCTTACCAAGATGTTTTTGACAGGACTACACTTGCAGCTTCCAAATGTCGGCCCCCCTCATCAGTGAACTTTCACCTCTCAAATGTTCTTCTGGATGAATGGACAAACATTCCCGCAAGCACGCCGAATCACACAGTCTTCCCAAGAGAGAGGAAGTCTATATTTTTTCCCCTGTGTTCAAATACGTTTGCATAGCACACATAGCGGGACTAATAATCGTTCCGCCCGCATGTGCTGAACCTATGATCCATTTGCAGGTGAGCTGAAAGCCGACATCAACGAGACGCTGGATGCTTTCGAGCACATCCTGCACCTCTACCAGTCTGGCCTGCACCTGGACAAGCTGCCTCCATCTGTACTCCGAGGTCAGCCTGCTTCTTACACGCGACACCGACCTCCCCCCTTCGGCCGACACAAAGCTGGGCCTTATTTAAAAAGGCGGCACAGTCTGCACCTCTGTTTTCATTTTGTTTCGGAGGCTGGAAGAGGTGTGTGTGTGTGTGTGTGTGTGTGTGGAAGGGGGGGAGGGGTCCTGTGGTTTCTCCCTCGCTTGGGTTGTTTTGACAGGTTATTAGGTGGCTGGAATGAGAGGACAAAACCAACAGAGTGGGATTAATCCTGCGTGTCTCCGGCTCAGCAAGTCTGTCGGGATTGGGATACATGGAAAGTTTGGCCACTTTTTAAATAAATAAGACCCACTCAAGTCTACATCCTGACTTATTTCGCCATGTAAAGTCTTTCTTTTTTGTTGTATCCGCTCATTGTAAACATTTAACTCGACAGCGAGCCCTCCTTCCTTGCAGTCTATGAAATATTAATAACAGAAAGACCGGCTGCGTTCCTGTGGTGAGATATTTTTTTTCCGTCCCCTCCAGATGCCGGACTGTTTGTTTAGCAGCTCTTTGTGAATTTAATCGCAGATTGAGGGGGAAAAGGCCACGGGCGCCGAAGCTAACACCAGCAGGGAATGTTTTAGCTTCGCAGGGAGGTGCCACAAGTCAAGCCTCTGCATGGCTGATTGGGAGAGTGATAAGACAGCCTCAAAAATGTGTATATTATTTCACATTTTTGTGTGGGAGTTTTTGCACCAGGGGTGTCTGGAGCGACTTAATATGCGGGCTCAGTTGGGCTTTTAAAACAATAGGGCAAGCTGTGGGAAAGTGGACTGAGCAGGTTGTTTCCATGAGTAAGGTGAGAAGGTCACAAGCGGTCACGTGACATCCAGTTGGCCATTTTCACTTAACACGAATGCTGTCTTGTGTGAAGCTGCTTTATCTTGTTCATTTTTCTCAATTCACATAATAATAATAATAATAATCTAAATAAAGCAACTAATTGTGATTTTTTATTTTTTTTTCTTAACTCCAGAAAAATATTGTCGTAATTCAAGATTCTTATTTTAAACAATTAATTAAAAAAAAAAATTGCAATAATTTTGTAGTATAAAGTGGAACGCACAGTGTGTGAGAGGTCTGCACAGCTCCCTCACAGTTCTCAGGTTCTCTGTTTGAACGTCTGGGTTCTCCGACTTACTCTCACATTTTA